>NW_027044753.1:0-23975 GCF_964019385.1 Sycon ciliatum | reverse complement strand
TTATCTCTCAACGGAAGTGTCCTTGCTGGTGTCTGTATGGTTCGGCTGAAGAGCGCGTGGTTGTGAGGAGTACATGTACATGTACCGTAAACATGGTGAAGTCGCGGATAAAGGCCGAGTTTGCATACAAGCACATCGCGGATAGAAGCCTGAAAATCAAACGGGTCAAATCAAGAGTCCATAACCCATGGACTCTTGGTCAAATGCATATAAGCCTGTTGCGCGTAGTACTAGAAGCCTGGCTTCTATGCAAGCGCGGATCGGGTAGGTCAAGAGTGCATGCGCTATGTAGATCTACGGTGCATAGTAAAACTGCGGCCATACCGGTAGTCAGTGCACTAGTGGTAGATCTGTGGTGACTTTAAGCAGTTCCCATACCTGTAACTTTTCCGTTTTCACTCCTGGGTTTTCCATAAACAGTGACTTTGATTTTTATGGCCATTTCCCGGAATTATAATGTGTACGCTACTTCTGGTTCAGATTCCAGATTGTACGCATATATCCCATCATGCATCCTAGTATTTCGCCAGGCATTTATACCGTAGCGTTTCTGTATGTAGAGGATATAACCCGAGTCAGAGGGTTATACCGACTGCGATATATCGATAGCAGGAGGGATTTATATGAGGGTACGGTATAACCCGACTACGAGGGTCATGTCCTACTTATGCCAGGTACCCCTACGCATTTCCAGAACAACGAACCTATTTGGAGATCTCCTACATCATGCAGTACATGAACATCTTCTGATGGTTATCAGTTGTCAGTTGAAAGAACGGTCGAGCAAGGTCAGAAGGAGATTCCTCCGTGGATGTTTGGCATAAGATTTCCTTTCAGTACCAGTGCATATTGTAGCATCTTCATGATCTTGTCTTGAGTCGTGAGCGGTGCGGAAGTCGACTGAATTGCTGCGGTGCTGGAGTTTGTCGTTGAATCAAACTACCGTCACTAGTTAGATTACAGACTCTTTGGGAGTAAGTGCTACTATAATTATGGTGCAGTGCTGATTTTCACATGCGGCATCTTATAATCAGTTTTGCTTGCAAGTAGATGCATTTGCATGCACTGTTTTGTATCACATTTCAATCCAATCTATTGTAGCCTTTTCCAATCGGGTTGAAGTACATGTACACTGGTATTATGCTATTCTATGGAACTGTTTACCCCCCAGTCTAACATCGGAAGCCTCGCTCTATAAGTTCAAAGCTGCCCTCAGGAAATTTACAGCTGACTATGCTTATGCAATCAACGGAATTCCGCCACCTTGCAGTTGATTTTCCCCATTTCTCTCCTCATCAATCCCTACTTCTCTTTGTACATACATCTACATCTACTGTTCTTTCAATCAAATGAACCCCTCGATAGGCACATTGCCTTTGGGTCATTTCATAATAATAATAATAATTATAAACTTATTTACGAAGGAGACAGTCTGTTGATGATCTTCAACTCTTCGAAGTACAATGTACATTGCTGACCCATTCGGGATACTTCGTGGTTATTCGACGTTCTTTATCCTCAGATTCAGTATAACAGAATACTCTGTAGACGAATTCCAGGTCATTCTTCTTTTCCATTGTGTACTGTTACTCGTCAGTGTGCCGTTCTGTGTGGAGTGTACACGTGCATGTGGTGTCCGTTGTGTCTGTTTATGTATGGTCCGTGCGCTGGAGTACTGCCGCCGTACAAGTTCACTGCCTTTCAGGCAGTGAACTTGTACGGCAGTGCCCTAGCGTACGTACCGTGCACCGGGATTTATATTCTATATAAATCCCGCGCGGGATTTATACTGGCCAATATAGCCATGGCTAGACGAGCGCTGATTGGCTGAAAACAGGCCCTCCGTACCGTACCATGGTATAAAGGACATAATATACACACTGTCACTGTACTATGTCATTACTACACATGCACACCCTTTTCCTTACTGGCCAAGACATTCTCAACCTAGATAGTCAGTTGGCCGGTTTCTCAAAAAGTGCTCGTTTCTGATTTCCTGTGTCGATTTGAGTCCAACATTTCGTGGGTGGTTGGACGTGTTGGAGATCGGCAGGGCAAACAATTTCGCGCTTGGGTGCCTTTTCTGCGTTGGGGCTGAAGGGAGTTACAGCGACTTGTTTGAATAGGAAGACGAACACTGTGCAAATTAAGCGCATGCTCAAAACACGCATATGCGAATTCTGCGCAAGTGAAAAGGATGATGACGTCCGCCCACGACTAAATTTCAAACTTACTTGACTGGTTCGACAATTGTGTTTTTGCTTTCATCCAATGCCGATCGCATGGCCTCTCTAAGTTTCTTTGCCGATCTGTCCGACAACCTAGACAGGTAGATGGCAGATAAGAAGGTGCAAGTGTTTATGATTCCTGTTGTTAGTTGTCTTGTTCGACATGGCAGATTTGGGGCTGGAAACTGTTTCCTTGGCGAAAGCTTCAGGTGAAGGAGTGAAATGCATTTGTCACAACCCGAATTTTCCTGCTCATCAGCCTCTCAAGCGCTTGACGGAGACTACCTGGACTACCCTATGGAATGCAGCTGAGACGAAGAGAGATGACACTTGGATGTCGATCGGAAATCTTGATAGAGAAACTTGCGGCGAAGTTCTATACCACAAAGCCTGCTTACAAGTGGTACACAAACAAAAAGACTTTGAAGAAGACAGCCGTTGCTGAGTCTGTCCGGCCCGTCGAGGCTGTTGGTGGCGACGAAGGCAGTGAAGGTGATGATGATGATGATGACAGTGATGACAGCGAGCCTGAGCAAAGAGATGTTGAGCCCCCCAAAAAGCGGACCCGTTCCAGTGGGAGCCAGACAGATTTAAATTTGTGCCTATTCTGCCAGCACCTGTCAAAAAGAAGAAGTGGGAAAAAGGAGCCACTGACCCAATGCATATCGTTCAGTGCGAGCAATAACATCGTCAATGCTGCAACAATTCGCAGTGACTCGCGGGTCTTGAGGGAGGTGTCTGGTGGAGATGCAATCGCCAGGGAAATCAAGTATCACCGCTCGTGCCTGGCCAACTACACTCACAAGAGGACACTCGAGGGCCTGACGAAGCCCACAGTGTCCACTACAGCACCGTCCCTGGGTCATACTGACAGCTTCGGTGCAGCATTTGCCCAGCTGACCATGTCCGTGCAGACACTTGCCCTATCTCAAAGTAAGGTAGACGTCGGTGCTTGTGTGAGCATGGCCAGCATGCGCCGGAAGTATGCCACCCTCCTGTCTTCCATTGGCGTCAACGACCCACCCAGGTGGCGTTTATTTGCTCTGAAACAGCTGCTAGTTGATTATTTCCAGGAACAGATCTTGTTCTTCAGCTGTCCAAGCCGACCAACTGCCGGGGAATTTGTGATTTCCTCTGCGGTCCCCAAGGCCTTGCTTCTATCCGTGTGTGCCAAGAGCCTTGTAGGACCTACAGAGGATAAAGACGGTCAGGAACTTGGCATTGAGGATATGGCAGACCATAGTCGTGTTGGTGTGCAAGCCATTGCTGAGCTTGAGATGCGTCACACAGCACTCCATTTGCGCCACACCATCCAGCCACTGGAAACACGTGGCGCTGCCGTGCCGACTGCCGAGAGCCTCCAAGCTGAGGCAACTCCAATTCCTGGTGACCTCTACAAGTTCCTATGTCTTCTTATTACTGGTAAGCATCTACCCTAGCCACTCACTATAATCTTCTCATTGTGGATCTTAGTGTTTGACTTGTATGCCCTCCCCTTCCTCTGCCCCCCACCCCCTGGCAGTAACTGCCTGGGACTTTTCCCAACTGCAGTGGTAGCATCTGATTGCACAGACATTGTGCTGTCCATGTCAGAAGATGTGTACATAACGTGCACATAGTGGACCGTAGAAATGTGAGAAAAACGAGCACACTCCGATTGTGCAGTGACGTATGTACAGTGTGTGTAGTCTGTGCACGTGTAATAATCGGAAATACGTAGCAGAAAAGTGAATATGTAATACAAAAGTAGTTTTGCATGATGTTGGATATCAGAAAGTCAATATTGTGGAGGTCTTATTAACTCATTGTTATGGCTTGTGTGTTTCTAATGTACACAGGGAAGGAACTTCCGGCTGAATTGCACAACCGGCAACATCTCAGAACACACTGTCGCGCCCAGTCTCTAGCATACTGTCACTGCAAGTAACTAGGTTATAAGTCACCCGTGCACGACAACCTAGTATAGCAGTCACTGACTCCTCTCTCCACAGTGAATGGCTACACTGCATTGCCTAGACGCATCCCAGAGCCTCTCATTGTGTATTAATATTATTTCTAATGCTCGGGTTTTCTCTTGTGACCCGCGACGCCAGGCATGAAGTCATGCTCCTTGCTATATACATGTATCTCGCGGCCGTAACTTGTTAACAGAGTGTTACTGACACTCAGTGCCAACTGCTGCAATTGCAGCTCAAATGCAAACACTGTATGTGTACGTGTTGCTGCGCATTGGTCTCTGCCTTGAGAATTCTTATCATTTTGGTGTATTTTTAATAACAGGCGTGGGCCATCCCGTGATTTCTTAGGTGCCGGTTTTAAACATTTGCTGTGTACTTTTTATAATCACCAAATGTCCCATGACTGAGGACACCTATGATATCAAGAACAGTGTACTAAGACACTTGCTTATCTGAGGTAGACAGGCTTGATTGTGTTATAACGAGATGATTGTTTGATGGCAGTAAGGCGGTTTCCAACTGTACTTTGTGATTTGCCGATTTGTCATGCCACACTGAGTGCTCGGGCATCATCACGGACTCATACTACCAAACTATAAAATCCTGGCACACATTATGGAACTTTGAATCTAGTAATGGAACTCTGCAATAGTATAAACTAATCACAGGAGTAACTTTCTACTGTACATACCTGATTGTGCTCTAGTGTGTGCTAGCTTTGAACCAAAAATAGTATGATATTTCAGGAACCTGAAGAGGTCTATACAGTCCACATCATCCTATCATCAAACATTCAATGTATCTGCGTGCCTGGTGTACTTTACAGTCACATAGGCAACTCGGAAAGTCGACAATACGACGTAAATTCTGCCAGTCTTTGAATGAGTCAGCGCCGTTACCATGGTTACATGATCTAAATTGTACAGGAAATTGGA
Organism: Sycon ciliatum; assembly: GCF_964019385.1. NCBI lineage: Eukaryota > Metazoa > Porifera > Calcarea > Leucosolenida > Sycettidae > Sycon > Sycon ciliatum. The sequence goes on along the minus strand of NW_027044753.1, from coordinate 18,854 downwards.
CACGCAGTATTCCACTCGCCGCTCCCTTATGCCCCAGCTCCGAGATGGCACCCTAGTGCCAAAACACTCCTAGAGACCCACTCTATCAGCTAGGATAGCGCTAGAAATGTTGGACTCAAATGTACACAGGACTTTTGAAAATTGAAAGTGCCCAAGCGACTAAGAGCTTTAGACCAGTAGATAGTTTGGTTTCATCGAAGGCAGTTGCCTTTCTATCTCTCTTTTTTTTTTTTTTTTTTTTTTTACCATGCCGTTTTTTTTTTTTTTTCTGAGTAAAATCAGTGAGCATGTCATGAAAATAAATCCGAGAAGAAAGAAAAAGGCCCAGCCCTGCCCTGCCAGTTATTTGGACTTACGGGGGTCGCCATGGCAAATAATAAACATAAAACTGCACACGTTCGGGCTCTCCGCCTTCTCCGTGAAATTATAATACCGTAAAAGAAAACTAGAGGGGAAAAAAGAAGCAACAATGAGGAATAGGAACTGATTTAGGAACCACTTGCAGTCTATCTCTCTTTCATTGCTTTGTCAATATTACAGTAATAATACAACTCTATCGATTTACGCCATTTGTGTGCGTTTTAAGAGTTGTGCTAGGGCTAGGACCCTACAGATCTACGCGTGTCGCGCGTAGAAGCCTGGCTTCTATGCAAGTGTGGTGCATAAGCATGGTTTGCATACAAGCCTGGTTTGCATTAGAGCCTGATGCAGAAAGCGGCTTTATGTGCTTATAATAGGGCTTGAAAGTGCTACGTCACAGCATAGCAACAATTTCAAAAATTCAAAAACTGGATCCACTTGGATCCAGTTTTTGTATGGATCCAAGCACATTTCTAGCGGTCTTACCCACAGCATGGTGATGTAGCCAGTGAAACTGACTGATTTGGCTACTGGGGGCGGGGTTACAACTGGTGGCGAAATAAAAGTCACACCTGCATGCGACATGATCATATGAGTGGGTTGCTATGCACCCACATACTTAGGCAATAGCAAAGTCACACCTTAGTGGATCCAAAAATAGAAATCTGATGTCAACTTACTCCTCCCTGGCCGTTTTGACGTCATCACTTTCAAGCCCTATAAGACAGCAAATCCCCCGTGGCTGACACGTGCTGTTAAAGCTAAGCTGAAGAGGAAGCGAGACTCGTACAGCTTGTATCGCAAGTACCCTACCCCTAGCAATCACGAGCATTACAAGTGCGAACGTAACAGAGCACGAATTCTATCTAGAGAGGCTCACCGCCAGTATGTGTCCTCCATTAGCACTAACCCCTCATCCATTATTGCATCCACCCCTAGTTTGTTCAAGTTTGTTAAGCAGCTTCGTTCGCCGACCCCTGTTGGAAACCGTATCATCACTGAACTCCATGAAAATAACACAGTACACAACGACCCTACCCAGATTGCCAATGCTCTGAATCGCCAATTCATCAGCTTTGGAACACCGGATGATCCTGCATGGTCTCTTCCTGGTATTCCATACCACGGGCTCCCAGCACTACCCTCTTTTAGCACTACTCCCACCGCCATTGCCCAACACATCCGTCGCCTAAAGCCCAAGAAGGCGGCAGGTGCAGATGGCATATCCCATGAACTTCTAAAAGCCCTGTCTCCTAGTATAGCTATCCCTCTCAGCCTAGTTTTCAACCAGTCCTTCGCAACTGGAATCTTCCCTGATGTCTGGAAGGCAGCTGTGGTTGTGCCTATTTACAAGAATAAAGGCAGTAAACTGTCTGCATCCAATTACCGGCCGATTTCACTCCTTTCCACCATTTCAAAGCTCTGTGAACGTGTGGCATTTGGCCACTTATACCAACATGTGAACCCGGTCACAGTCTGGATTTCGGCGAGGCGATTCGACCGCCTGGCAGTTGCTGAGGCTTGTGCAGAAGCTATATGAATGCAAGGATCAGAAGCAATTTAGCCTCCTATGTTTTTTCGACCTGAGCAAAGCATTTGACACTGTCTGGACAAGGGGTCTCCTCCATAAGTTAGCAGCGTTTGGCGTAGCCGGGACGTGTCTGCAGTGGCTCACCAGCTATCTCACTGAACGTCGACAGAGTGTCCGAATTGGACATGCCCTGTCCGCCCCTCTAACAGTCCACTCTGGAGTGCCCCAGGGCTCTATCTTGGGGCCTCTATTGTTCATCGTATACGTTAATGATTTGGCAGGTTGGGATCATACCTCACTCTACGCGGACGATACAGCGCTCCATATAACCGAGCCAGGCTTATTACAAGCCTGCGACTCGCTACAGTATCACATTAATCAAGTTGTGCGCTGGATGTCGAAGTGGAAACTCCGCCCCAATGTGTCGAAAACGGCAATCCTTTGTATCCCCCTAAGACCCTCCAGTGACCTCACCCTCTTTACGACTCGGCTTTTTACTTTCCCTGATGATCCCATTGCTATCAACATTGTTAAAAATCACAAACACCTTGGTATATTTCTTGATGAACACTTGTCCTGGGATTCGCACGTAACCTATATTGAAAAGCGAGTTTGCTCCGCGATAGGCTGCATTTCTCCTCACATCTCCCATCTACACCATGGTTGTCGAATACAAATTTATCACTCTTATGTTCTTCCTTTGTTTGATTACTGCTTTCTCGTTTGGTCCTCCGGTCTATCCTCCGCTCATATGCATCGGTTAGAAGTCACCCACCGTAAATTACTTCGATTAATATTTCGCATGCCCCCTCTGACCTCCTCTCAGACACTATACATTTTGGCTTCCTCTTCCCCTCTCTCATAACGCTTTCCCCACTCGGCATGCAAATTCATTCACCGTATTAAGCTTCAACTTGCTCCTCCTCATGCACTTGCGCATTTAAGCTGGTTCAATAATAGCTCGCGTACTAGATGTTCTCTCCATTTCCCACTTGCCAGATCATCGATCCTTTTAAAATCCCCTCTGTTCAAATCCTATTCTCATTGGTCTCGGCTTCCGCAGGAGGTAAAGTCTCGTGACACCTTCGCTGCATTTTGTTCCATTCTGCCCGCGCCTAAGTTGAATTGAATTGAATTCGTTGTTTTCCATTGCTAGCCTAATCTTCATACTGCTCTCTCCAGGTTCCTATAGTACTTCTTTTGTTTTGTTTTGTTTTGTTTTCTCTTTTTCTTCTCCTTCTTTTTCTCAGTTGTCCCCACCATGGCTGATTAAAATCGCCCGCATCACATGCTTATTGGCACTATGTCATCGTGATTGTGGAATAATAATAATAATAATAATAATGCCTGTGTGGATTCACAGGAAGTGTGAGTTACGAAGTCTGAAGAAAATGTTGAACGGCCTCTGCTGGGATGACGACTACACCATAGCTCAGTGGTTAGGCTGTGTTTACATGAGAAATTTCAACCCGGGTCGAGTTCAGCCCGGGTTGAAAGTCTGTACGATAGACAAAAGAGGTGAGCGTTTACATGAAGACAGTTGACCCGGGTCAAATACTGATATGCCGCCAAAAGTCCACTTCTACAGTCTTGTATGGTCACGTGAATCCGTTCGCGCGAAATTTGCATCTGCAGTGCTGTTCAAACCTGGCGCGAGATACGCACAGAAGTACGTTTGTACGATTTTCTTGACCCGGGTTGATTTCAACCCTCCCCTTGGGGGGAGGGTTGAAATCAACCCGGGGCGAAATTTCAACCCGGGTCAAGCGCAATGCGTCGAGGTATACTAGAGAGGTTTCGACCCGCGTGATTTGTGCTCTTACGTGAACGTCAATTTTTTGCGTCGACGCGAGCTCAGAAAGAGCTTTCGTTTCACGTTGCTTGTGAAGCACGTCGTGTCGCTGACGACAGGAGCGAAAACTGGGAGCGAAAACTTCAAAAAGTGATTTTTGGTGAGGCCGAAGTCGCACAAATATAATATAGCTAGTTTAGGCAAAATCGACAAATCGAGTCATGAATCCCAACCTGATAGCAAGGCTAAATTTGCAAAAACTCGCGTTCACGTCGAACGTGAGTTGACCTCAACTCACGTCATGAACGGGAGTTTCGACGCCAAAATTTGCCACACCGACGTGAAATTTCACGGTGTAGTGCAGAACAACGTGAAGCGAAACCTCTCTATTATGCTCGGCAGGCCGCGAAAGAGAGCCCGTTACCTGGACTCCTACTCGCGCGGGTAGAGCGAAACTGAGCACCCTGGGATGCGAGCAGCTTTTTAGTACTCCCGGGTCCAAAATCTCACCACCAGGCCGGGATGATCAAAACGTCTGCCGGGTCTGCAGCCTACAAACGTGGATCTGCCGACACTGTGCTGTCGACGATATGTCCGGCAAGGCACCTCCTTTGCGTGAAAGCAAGGAACGCTTTTTTTTTAGAAAGGAAGCTTCTTCTCCAAAATTTAAAATTTTTGAAAATTATTCCTTCTGAAAATATCATCGCGTTCTTGACCTCGAAGCTGACTGCTGAATGCGATTAGGAAAGAAGATTCCTGAAGATACACCAGACTGATTCTGGCAAGCCGTCTGTCGTCTAGATATGCAGTTGTTCGTCATGCATGGTCAGCAATCTTCCTCGTTCGTCCTTTCGTTTTCCTGACCACGATGATGACAAGCAGCTCTCATGCTCAGGTTAGTGCTGTACTTGTATGTCTGGGCACACAACACATCTGAGATTCACCCACTGACGTTATCGAACTGAAGAATGCAGCAAGGGTTCCTCGGATTCTCTTGATTTCGGAACAAATTTCCTTCACTTTCACCCTCTCAGTCTCTTCCCCATGCCCTCCATGCATGCACAATCGAGTTTGCATTTCAAATGTTGTTTTTACTTTGGCAGTGCGTTCGATAACGTTAGGACAGTCTAAGTTAGGTGTTCTTCTCTTCAGGCTTATTGGACGTGTACAAATTCTAAAAAATAGCTTCCATATGCTAAACGCAGATCCCTGTGAATACGGTTCTGCTGGGCAATGATGTTTACACCAATCTACACTCTATGCTGTCACAGCATCCACAACTGATCCTCTCTCTCTGAATTAACTATTTGATAAAGCCAATCTTTAAATCGCGGTTGCATAGGATCTCGGGTGGGAAGAAGCGATGAATCGATACATGGCATTGTGAAGAAAAGAAGAACAAATTCACATTGCACGTGAGACTCGGTTAGAAAGACTGAGTTTCTGCATTCATAAGAATGTCACACCCCGGGGATCATGATAAAGAAAACATATGTCGTGAAAATGACTGAAAGAACCAAAGAAGTATTTGATCTTCCAGCCAGCTTAGCCTGGTACTACCATACTAGCAGTGCTACCAAGTACCAGCCCTCCATATTTTCTGTATTTGTACGGAAAATCACTCCTTGTGCGCACTACAGAAATTGAGCAAATGGTATAGAAAATCGGAGAGGCCTGATCAATCAGCTGTGTAGAAGCATTGCAAGTGTAAGCTGAGTGATGAATAGTCTTGTACCAAAGCGAGTGCATGCCGTACCACAACAACATGTACATGTAGCACAAAAATAATAATGTCGTGAGTGCAAGTCACACATGTTTTACACTACCAAATGCAGCCACCGACATGCATGTGCGTGTCAAAAAACATTACAGTGCAAGTATGCATGCAATGTACACGGCAGTACGCAAAACACTGCAAGATACGGAAAATCAGAAGTCTGAGTACGCAAAACAGACTCAATTGGTGGGCAGCTCTGTACTGGCCTGTACGGAGGGAGTGAATCTCAATGTGTGCAATGCACGCACTTTGGCCGACAGTGAAAACTATGCAAGTCGTGTTGGTTTGCAGGATGAATGTGAGTCCTTTTAGACAAGCGCCTTAGTGGAGTAGCCCACCGAAAGAAGAGTACTTGACACCGCGAAGTGGAGTCTGCGCATACAACAGTGAGGGGGTAAAATTAGCTATGACTGATTCTGCATGTGTTCTGCATGTGTGTCACATTACACTAGCAGATAGGCACACCTGTTGTTCCAAAAAGATGCTTATGTCAGTGTCTGAATATGTCGTGTACCAGGTAATATTGTTGCCAGGATCTCACGGTGAGAGTCAGACTTGAATATGGTATCAATAGATTATCAATATCATACATCACCATGTACCACCCAAAGTATAATAGCCGAAGGACCCGTTTGTGTGGTGGTGTATGATTTCGTGAGCAAGATGAAGTGGCTACAGATGTGTCTTATATAACACCCTAAGAAAAGATCATCAATTCTGGGGAAAGTGATTCTGGTAGCATGTTGTATCCAGTGTGGCATGACAAAGACTCCCTCGATTTAGCCTGTGGAGAATCCGTAAATACATAAATACAATACATACAGGCATCGCAACCTTCGGATTATATGCTCTTTTGCTTGCCTCCTGGAGTGTGGTTGTACCTTGGTTCACTGTATTAGAATAATAGTAGACTTTGTTTTCGAATTCGTTTCTATAACATTAGGTTTCTTTCTGTTGCTGCTATGTCTTTTCATGTGTTTTACAGGATTGCCATCTGTTGATGAATACCACTCTGAGGCACTCTCACGAGCGAAGGTGTTTGAGAATCCATGTCGGAATGATGGTCATGTTGGCCTAAAGGTGCATTACATTGCCGATACTCGCCACCTCCACCCTGGAACATGTTCAATTTCTGTTTCTCGTATGGAAGGACCGAACAGGTTGTTTTCCTGTCTCAGTGGACCACTCAAGACTGAACAGCACTGATGGAAGAAGATTTGCCGTGAATCTCGTTCACATAATCAGCCTGTTTAATTGCTGTACTGAGGTGACTGCTTCATAACAATGACCATGCAGCATTAATTTTGAATAGTATTGCAGTGCCCCTAAAATTGGAGAATATCGAATTTCTCTGATAGCATTGTGATTCATTTGTGAATAAACATCACTACTCTTTTTGAGTAGCATAGCAATGACAGAGTTGGTTTAATGTATGACAAAATGGAGCCGCTTTTTAACTTAAACCTGTACTATAATCAGTACCGCCGGAAGCAGTTTTTGATTGGTCCGGTAGTTTCATGGCGGGTACACACGTCCTCCACGGTAGGAAACGTTTGTTGGTGGCCAACAAGTTGGTCTGGTGATAACCTGACCAACCAGACCGGCGGGCCTGATAATTGTGGGGCTCATGAGCAGCTCAAGTACTTAGTATGGTTTTGGACATGTCCCCAGTTAACCAATGAGAATAACCGGAAAACAAGGGGGGCTTTAGATACCGGGCTGACTTAACAAGAGGCAGGATAAGCGCGTTACGGGTTGAGCTTGTCGAAAACCAATTGTACTTCATTATGTGTGAAGGGGTTTTATGAAGAAATATTTTATGAACCAGTGTACAGAGATGGTGCTTATGACGAAAGGAGAGAGGAGAAGTGTGTGAAAGTCGATAAAGGGCATCCGAAGGAACACATCGATCCTTGTTGTAAAGAATATTAAGTATAAATCTATGGTTGAAACCTACTTCCCCAAGCGTTCTCTGTAAAAGTATAAATCTATGGTTGATCCCGACTTCCCCAAGCGTTCTCTGAGGGGACCGAGGTCTACTCTATCAGTTCATGTATTCTGTGAAGTGACATGACCATTCGTGGGGACCTTGCTCATAACTGCAAAAGTCCTCGTCTGATTTTTCCGCATCAATTGAACGTTATACATGTGCATGTAGTGAAAGCCACATGCAAAAGGCTGTTCCATGGCACTCATCTGCCACCAAGCTCTGGGTTCATTGGCTGAAAATATTCTTCGGCACAGTAAAGTCGTGCGCCCAAGAACGTGGAAGCCTACAGAACATCCAACCTGGAATACTAAGAACACCACAGCCCAAAATTAAGAATTGCGGTGTAGGTTTGTGCTGTTGTCAAACACCGGGATTGTTATGTTGCACATGTATCTGAGCTTTACCACTACATACACGTCTGTCTTTACACAATTACCAATCTGCAGACAGCATGCTGTTTCGTCCTTTAGTTACTAATGGACTCATCAATGCAGCACAGAGAAAATGAGGCAGGTGAATGTCCTAGGCTAGAGAGCATCAAATACAGGTATAGAATCATGCCTTGCAGATCTCGTTACGGCCCCTTCGATGCATGTCTGAACATTAGATGGCTGTGTAGCTTCAGTTATCTCAGAATATGTACTATTTATCCAGCAGCAACAACGTTGGTCACACAACTATTCACTATAATGAGTATGCGTTGGAACACTTTACCCCGAGTCATACTATAGCAGTGTATGCCATGCATGGGTTTACCTCACACACTGAATTTCATAATTTGACATCCAAATCACAGAAGAGTGGTGTTCCAAACTTTACGTAATTGCACTCCATGTCCTGCGAGCTACAGTAGAATACTTCAATAGAAAATTTCTTATAGCACGTTCTTAGAAACAAATCGTATAGGTTCGAGGCTGTCAACCCAGAAATTTGTGATTTCACAGCCATAGATGTTACCAGTCAGGTCACTGTATACAGTAGGTATGCAGAAGAAAATACTAGTAACTCTTTGTGGAAGAGCTGTGCCAAAATGTGTACAGTACAGTAAATTAATAAAAAATGAGAAAAGCAGTGACAAGGCTGTGCATGATGTAGATCTACTCGTACCAGTAAGTACAGTGCACCAGTGAAATTGTTGGTGTAGTACCGGTATACTACTATAATTATGGCATGGCCCATGCCACTACAATCTATTTGCAGTGGGCCGCAGTAGGCCAGTGCAACAGAAAGCATTTCAGAAGCTGTGTGCAATGTTAACATCTATGACACACAAGTAAACTGCCATATAGCACAATCGATTACTCTCAGCCCACATAAGTACAATGTAGGCCAATCAGTAGTATAGATACATAGAGCACACTCTACATCATACATAGTCGGCACCAAATCTATGTTGTCGATGTACTTTGCAATGATGACATGATGGCAAGCGTGCTTGATTCATCATAATATTGCCTTGTACTTGGTTGGAAGTTAGTTGTAAGTTCAGTGGTCGAGGTAAGCAGAGCTGCTCCAGCTTTCAGAATCCTGCATGAAAAAGGCAGAAAGCAAATGTAGGTATAATAGTAGCAAGCTGATGTAAAGAGCCTGTCTTTCAATGCAATAATTCTATCCACTGCATGGACAGACCTGGTGCCTCATTCACCTCTGTTTCTTGCTTTCTCAGAAAACCTACTTCCTCCTTCAGCCATCTAGCTCATGATATACATTAATTTTTCTTTATGCCTTTTCAGCCGTGGTCGACTTTCGCCCCTCCTGTTTGATTGGCAATTGCAGTCAACCTGGGGAATACTGACCCTCGATTGTGAATGAGAAAAGTGTCGCTATTCGCATTGTTGTTACTCGTGAGGTTGGAAGTATGCAATCAAATGTTCACTAGATCTGAAGATTGTGTCGTTATTTGCGAGTTGTTTTGTAAACCCGAGGTAGATTATTCACAAGGTTGATTGTACATGCTATGGGATGTACAATAACTAACCAAACAATAATGGTGTAACAATGATTTGAGTCCATATCCAATTGGATGAACCTAGAGTGCATGATCCATTCCAGAAAGGCGACTTCAGTGAGTCTTGAATTGTCAGCAGCATCATACTTCCATCGAGCTTTTTTTCTTTTTCGAAACGACCCTCTCTTTTCAATTCGAACGAAGGTCAACATACGATTATGGCAGGCATGCACGCACTGATCTTCACTGTATACATGTGCATGTATACTGTACTGTAGTCTGTGCAGTCAACTAGTCGTGTTCCACTTGGCTTACGGTAAGTATCACTACAAGTGCATAGTAGCCCCCCCACCCCGGGGAGTGCGCGTGAACGGCAACTGTGAACTGGTAAAAGAATTATTCGATACCTTCGTTCGTTTCGATGGAGAAGGTTCATCTGGCAAATTGAGGCCTTCGTTTCACTCCTAGCCCCAGGAGCGAAATTTTCACTCCTTGGCTGCCTGTTTGAGCCGTCCTTGTGGAAGGGTTGATTTATGCATGCCCGCATATACATGTAGTAAGTATCACTACAAGTGCATAGTAGCCCCCCCCCCCACCCCGGGGAGTGCGCGTGAACGGCAACTGTGAACTGGTAAAAGAATTATTCGACACCTTCGTTCGTTTCGATGGAGAAGGTTCATCTGGCAAATTGAGGCCTTCGTTTCACTCCTAGCCCCAGGAGCGAAATTTTCACTCCTTGGCTGCCTGTTTGAGCCGTCCTTGTGGAAGGGTTGATTTATGCATGCCCGCATATACATGTAGTAAGTATCACTACAAGTGCATAGTAGCCCCCCCCCCCACCCCGGGGAGTGCGCGTGAACGGCAACTGTGAACTGGTAAAAGAATTATTCGACACCTTCGTTCGTTTCGATGGAGAAGGTTCATCTGGCAAATTGAGGCCTTCGTTTCACTCCTAGCCCCAGGAGCGAAATTTTCACTCCTTGGCTGCCTGTTTGAGCCGTCCTTGTGGAAGGGTTGATTTATGCATGCCCGCATATACATGTAGACCTTATTCAATAAACGTCACAATCACGTGAACCAGGGTCCCGGGAACCAGGGAGCGGCAAGAGACCTGCACTCAGTGCACAGTGGACTCGGCGTGGGAACATAGGAGTAGAAAAATACCGGTATTTTATTACTCCCTTGTACGAACTGGGCCTTTCTTGCCACTCGTTTCACGTGCGCGTGCCCCAGCTTACAACAAATCCCTGGAGGCGAGTCCAAAAATCACGTTATCGAATAAGGTCTATAGAAACACAGATCACGTAGAACTACCCCATCCGGGGTCACAACTCACAACGTTTTGGGTACTTAGGTCTCATGTCGTCTCCCCAGGTGCTATGAATCCCTGATGCACATGTATCTACATATACAATGTAACCGTAACTCTACCAATATTGCGGACGATGACCCCCCCCCCCCCCCCCCCGGCAAACAGAAAGTCGCTATGTCCTGGCCGAGTTTATCTTTTAATTAAATGGTTTTCTCGGTTGGGATTTCATACCTGACAACCATCCCGATTTGGCCGGGACCGTCCCGATATCGAGGGCGGTAATAGGCACCCAAAAGTGCACTAGTTCCATGCCTCACCGCGAGCTTCTTTTGTATACATTTTCATGCCTAGGTATGTCATTGGATCTCAGGTTTGCAAAGGTTGGCAGGTATGGGATTTGTAGAGTGACCAGTTTTGACTATTGCCACCTGCTGTGCAGAAGTGTCATTCCTACATCCTGGCTGCAAACGTACCCCCCCCCCCCCACACACCACCACCAACAATGTTCGATCCTATTTACAGGACCTCACTCTATATGAAAGTGTAGCAGAGGCACTGCCAAAGTATAAAAAACAGCAATTGAAATGCAAGCTGCATTGTGCATGCATGGAGGGCATGGGGAAGAGACTGAGAGGGTGAAAGTGAAGGAAATTTGTTCCGAAATCAAGAGAATCCGAGGAACCCTTGCTGCATTCTTCAGTTCGATAACGTCAGTGGGTGAATCTCAGATGTGTTGTGTGCCCAGACATACAAGTACAGCACTAACCTGAGCATGAGAGCTGCTTGTCATCATCGTGGTCAGGAAAACGAAAGGACGAACGAGGAAGATTGCTGACCATGCATGACGAACAACTGCATATCTAGACGACAGACGGCTTGCCAGAATCAGTCTGGTGTATCTTCAGGAATCTTCTTTCCTAATCGCATTCAGCAGTCAGCTTCGAGGTCAAGAACGCGATGATATTTTCAGAAGGAATAATTTTCAAAAATTTTAAATTTTGGAGAAGAAGCTTCCTTTCTAAAAAAAAGCGTTCCTTGCTTTCACGCAGGGAGTCGTAAAATACCGTATTTTACGACTCCCTGCTTTCACGCAAAGGAGGTGCCTTGCCGGACATATCGTCGACAGCACAGTGTCGGCAGATCCACGTTTGTAGGCTGCAGACCCGGCAGACGTTTTGATCATCCCGGCCTGGTGGTGAGATTTTGGACCCGGGAGTACTAAAAAGCTGCTCGCATCCCAGGGTGCTCAGTTTCGCTCTACCCGCGCGAGTAGGAGTCCAGGTAAGGCTGTGTTTACATGAAGCGTTTCAACCCGGGTTGAGTTCGACCCGGGTCAGATTTCAACCCGCCATGTGCACAAAGTGAATGGCGCGTTTACATGACGCATTGCGCTTGACCCGGGTTGAAATTTCGCCCCGGGTTGATTTCAACCCTCCCCCCAAGGGGAGGGTTGAAATCAACCCGGGTCAAGAAAATCGTACAAACGTACTTCTGTGCGTATCTCGCGCCAGGTTTGAACAGCACTGCAGATGCAAATTTCGCGCGAACGGATTCACGTGACCATACAGGACTGTAGAAGTGGACTTTTGGCGGCATATCAGTATTTGACCCGGGTCAACTGTCTTCATGTAAACGCTCACCTCTTTTGTTTGTCGTACAGACTTTCAACCCGGGCTGAACTCGACCCGGGTTGAAATTTCTCATGTAAACACAGCCTAACGGGCTCTCTTTCGCGGCCTGCCGAGCATAATATACCTCATGCGTCATGTAAACGCGCCATTCACTTTGTGCACATGGCGGGTTGAAATCTGACCCGGGTCGAACTCAACCCGGGTTGAAACGCTTCATGTAAACACCGCCTTGGAGCATCGCTGGCTACAAGCGAGGGTCCCTGGTTCGAGTCCTGGTGGTGACAGTCAATTTTTTCTTCAGACTTTTCCCGTTTGTCTCTTTCCCTCAAACCAGTCAATATTTTATGACTTGGGGCTCCCCGCGTGCTAGTTTGTACGTGAAGTGTGTGGGTTACAGTGAGGGCTGCGTCCCACCCGCCTGTGTGGATTCACAGGAAGTGTGAGTTACGAAGTCTGAAGAAAATGTTGAACGGCCTCTGCTGGGATGACGACTACACCATAGCTCAGTGGTTAGAGCATCGCTGGCTACAAGCGAGGGTCCCTGGTTCGAGTCCTGGTGGTGACAGTCAATTTTTTCTTCAGACTTTTCCCGTTTGTCTCTTTCCCTCAAACCAGTCAATAAATAATAATAATAATAATAATAATAGTGTGAGTTACGAAGTCTGAAGAAAACGTTGAATGGTCTCTGCTTGGATGACGACTACACCATAGCTCAGTGGTTAGAGCATCGCTGGCTACAAGCGAGGGTCCCTGGTTCGAGTCCTGGTGGTGACAGTCAATTTTTTCTTCAGACTTTTCCCGTTTGTCTCTTTCCCTCAAAAGCAGTTAATAATAATAATAATAATAATAATAATAATAATAATAATAATAATAATAATAATAATAATAATAATAATAATAATAATAATAATAATAATAATAATAATAATAATAATAATAATAATTTTTCGTAATACGTATTCGCATGCAACGTCGCAAATCCACACAATTCAGTAGACACTTTTTCTATCAAACGTTTTCTTTCCCTTCTCTTCAGGATAGTACAGGGAATGTTGGAAATTAGAAAAACACATAACTATATAGAGAATGAAAGAAAGAAAAAGTCAACACTTCAACATAGGTGTTAAAAATGATTAAAGTGTTAAAATCGAAATAAAAAAATGGAGCTTGGCCCATCTCAGACAAGCGTGAGGAAGCGAGGGAGACCGTCTCGAAAACCACCCAATGTGACACTGGAGCTCATAGACACCGGAAGAGTTACCAGAAGCAAGGTGAAGAGACGGAGTACTGGGGATCTGAATACGTCGATAATGGAAGTGACAACAACGATCAACAAGAGGAAACGAGGAAGACCAAGAAGTGACACGAAAACGGCCATGAAATCAACAAAAACGGACATGAAATCAACGGACGTTGGAGGTGTGGACCGGAGCAACCAACCAAACAAGCCTAACGGAAGAGAACAACGGCAGGCGTCGAAGGTGACAGAGCTAAGTGATCGGACATCGTCCATCAAGCGTCATTTGTCGGGCAGTGCTAGTTGTCGTAAGTTGTATAGTGATGATATCTTTTCGATTTTGACTCGTGGAAGGTCTAAGTTACATCTTGCTGTGTTAGAAGCTCTGTATATTCGTAAACTAGATCCAGAACTATGTGTACAGAAGGAGAATGTGTTATCGTTGCAGTTGTTTGGTGTCACACCTCGTGAAAGTGTGACAAGTGTTCCCTGATGTATTCAACGTGTTTGTCTACAACTTGCAGCTGTTTGTTTTTGAGTTTTTAACACTTTAATCATTTTTAACACCTATGTTGAAGTGTTGACTTTTTCTTTCTTTCATTCTCTATATAGTTATGTGTTTTTCTAATTTCCAACATTCCCTGTACTATCCTGAAGAGAAGGGAAAGAAAACGTTTGATAGAAAAAGTGTCTACTGAATTGTGTGGATTTGCGACGTTGCATGCGAATACGTATTACGAAACTGTTTTTCCCACCGCCTCCAAACTACTGTTTGAATAATAATAATAATAATAATAATAATAAAAGCCTGGCTTTTATCCGCGACTTTATGGTATGTGTAATTGTAAATGCAAGAGTACATGACCCCCCAGAGTGTGCAACTCCCACATACCCTGCTGTCCCGACAGAATTTCAAGTTGACGTCATTATTTATGCCGCAATGCTCCTTGCACCAGTGATTTACAACATGTGTACGGGTGTCAACGCATCACACGTTTTTCTTTGCAATAATTTGTACAGGATCGCTCGGCTTCGAAGCTTCGGTCAACCACAGGTTCCGGATTCGTCTGATAATCCGTGTACAGCGCGCATTGCATCATCAAAATGACGTCAACTTGAAATTCTGTCGGGACAGCACCCATAGTGGAGTTGCACACTCTTGGGGGTTATGCACTCTTGGGGGGTTGTGCACTCTTGGGGGGTTGTGCACTCTTGGGGGGTTGTGCACTCTTGGGGGGGTTGTGCACTCTTGGGGGGTTGTGCACTCTTGGGGGGTTATGCACTCTTGGGGGGTTGTGCACTCTTGGGGGTTATGCACTCTTGGGGGGTTGTGCACTCTGGGGGTTGTGCACTCTTGGGGGGTTGTGCACTCTTGGGGGGTTGTGCACTCTTGGGGGGTTGTGCACTCTTGGGGGGTTGTGCACTCTTGGGGGGTTGTGCACTCTTGGGGGGTTGTGCACTCTTGGGGGGTTGTGCACTCTTGGGAGGTTGTGCACTCTTGGGGGGTTGTGCACTCTTGGGGGGTTGTGCACTCTTGGGGGGTTGTGCACTCTTGGGGGGTTGTGCACTCTTGGGGGGTTGTGCACTCTTGGGGGGTTGTGCACTCTTGGGGGTTGTGCACTCTTGGGGGGTTGTGCACTCTTGGGGGGTTGTGCACTCTTGGGGGGTTGTGCACTCTTGGGGGGTTGTGCACTCTTGGGGGGTTGTGCACTCTTGGGGGGTTGTGCACTCTTGGGGGGTTGTGCACTCTTGGGAGGTTGTGCACTCTTGGGGGGTTGTGCACTCTTGGGGGGTTGTGCACTCTTGGGGGGTTGTGCACTCTTGGGGGGTTGTGCACTCTTGGGGGGTTGTGCACTCTTGGGGGGTTGTGCACTCTTGGGGGGTTGTGCACTCTTGGGGGGTTGTGCACTCTTGGGGGGTTGTGCACTCTTGGGGGGTTGTGCACTCTTGGGGGGTTGTGCACTCTTGGGGGGTTGTGCACTCTTGGGGGGTTGTGCACTCTTGGGGGGTTGTGCACTCTTGGGGGTTGTGCACTCTTGGGGGGGGTTGTGCACTCTTGGGGGGTTGTGCACTCTTGGGGGGTTGTGCACTCTTGGGGGGTTGTGCACTCTTGGGGGGTTGTGCACTCTTGGGGGGTTGTGCACTCTTGGGGGGTTGTGCACTCTTGGGAGGTTGTGCACTCTTGGGGGGTTGTGCACTCTTGGGGGGTTGTGCACTCTTGGGGGGTTGTGCACTCTTGGGGGGTTGTGCACTCTTGGGGGGTTGTGCACTCTTGGGGGGTTGTGCACTCTTGGGGGGTTGTGCACTCTTGGGGGGTTGTGCACTCTTGGGGGGTTGTGCACTCTTGGTAAATGTAACTGTAAGTGGGAGAGTTACCAATGTACAGGTACAGTCGTGTACATTGCCATTGGTAACAGCGAGGAAACGGAAGGCATCTTGCTCGTGGATGCCTCTAATGCATTCAACTCCATCAGCAGATCCGCTGCCCTCTGGAACTGCCGCATACTCTGGCCACGCGCAAGCCGGTTTCTATTCAACTCGTATCGAGGCTTCGATGTCATCATTCTCAAAGGAACAACCCCCAGCAATATCCATGTCATTCTTAGTCGTGAGGGAACTACGCAAGGCTGTCCATTGGCAATGCTGAGGTTTGCAGTTGGAGTGCAACCTCTTGTCACCCGGCTGAAAGATCCAGAACAGCATATTCAGAATTGGTATGCTGACTATTCGTCCTGCGCTGGCTATCTGCGTAGGGTAAGGGCCTGGCTTTGCTCCCTCCTCGAAATTGGTCCAGCATATGGCTACTTTGCTGAGCCCACCAAGAGTGTCCTGATTGTCAAACTTCAGTTCCTGCAGGAGGTACAAGACCTTTTCAGCGACCTCCAGGTGGAAGTCACACTATCCAGCCGATTCCTAGGAGGATGCATCGGTGATGAAGCGGGTGTACAGCAGTTTGTCAGCAATAAAGTTGCATCGTGGGTTAAGAGCGTAGAACACCTCTCTGATGCTGCCAAAGCATACCCACAAGCAGCTTATTGCGCGTTTACACGGTCCCTCTCCTGCGAATGGTCATACATTCACCGCGTTGTCGAAGGCCATGAAGCCGAGTACGCCCCGCTACGTGACATCATTCGGCAACAGTTCACGCCTGCTGTCCTGAGTAGAGAGGTCCTTGAGCGAGAACATCAGCTACTCGCCCTCCCTGCCAAGTTCGGTGGCCTCGCCATCACCGACCCCACCGAAACAGCACCGGGTGCCCATGCAGTGTCGAAAGATGCTACTCGGACTCTGGCACGCTCCATCTGCTCCGGTCAGCCAGTGGTCATCAATGACCATTCTCGTCATTGCCAACTAGCGACGAGTCAGGCAAGCCGGATCAGGGACGAGCAAGCAGGCGCACTCAGCAAGGAGCTTCTTCAAGATCTCCCCAAAACGGAACGGCGCACTCTCTCCCGCATCGTCGACGGACATGCTTCCGGCTGGCTGACCGTCCTACCGCTCCGTCAGGAAGGCTACGACATGTCCGCAACCCAGTTTCGGGATCAGCTGGCAATCCGCTATGGCAGGCAGCCCAACTCTCTTCCGTCTCACTGTGACAGATGTGGCGCCCCGTTCACCCTGCAGCACGGCCTTGACTGCCATAAGGCCATTTTAAGGGCGGACTTGTCAAGAGAGGCCACTGACAACGACCTCCGTGACAGTGATGCCAAGGTTGCCGACATTGCCTTCGGCGGCGTCACCATCGAGCCGATCCTCATCCCGGCACAGGACAGGAATGGTCGGCCTATGCTCCAAGCGGACTGGCTCACTCGCGGAGTATGGGAAGGCAACCGGGTGGCGTTTTTCGATAACCGCATCGTAGATGCTGACGCACCCAGTTATGCCAAGGCCAACCTGTCCTGGAATGCCACCGCCAACAAAGCAGCTGCAGCGAAGAAGCGGAAGTACAAGCATGCCGCTGAAGAGCTACGAGGCTCCTTTACTCCTTTGGTGTGTTCCACTGATGCTGTCCTCCACCGCGAGTACAGTGCGTACCAGAAGCGTCTCGCCAGCCGCTTAGCAGCGAAATGGGAGAAGCTCTTCTCTGCCATGATGGCTTGGGTACGCGTGCGCACTCAGTTCGCCATTTTCAGCGCCGTGGACATGCGTCTGCGAGGCTCCCGTCGCCGTCTTATGGGACTCTCCGTACATGGCGGTGCCGGCGTTGGAATCGGTCACTGAGTCATGTTCTCGTTCTCTTTTTCTAACTAATACTTATACCTTTTCACTGATGGTCCTTAATCACTGTCTTTTTCTCACTGTAGCTCCTCATTGTTTTTTTTTTTGTTTTTTTTTGGTTTTTACCAGGCGTGGGCCATCCCCTGATTTCATAGGTGCCAAACATTTTACGTTTTTCAAAAAATCTAGAACAGGATCGAACAGCTGGTGCACACGGAGCAGCCTCATCATGCCAACCAAACGGTACTCCAGAAAACAGAGCATATTTTTGTGAAAAATATGCCAAACTTGGTGCATTCTTCAAAAAAACAAAAACAAAAACATTGTCACATTTGTGCATGTACTCTTGCTTCGACCTACTTTTTTTTGTACATGTACATGGACTGTACATAAAGCCTTCATCCTTCCTTTCTTCAATAGGGCTTGAAAGTGCTACGTCACAGCATAGCAACAATTTCAAAAATTCAAAAACTGGATCCACTTGGATCCAGTTTTTGTATGGATCCAAGCACATTTCAAGCGGTCTTACCCACAGCATGGTGATGTAGCCAGTGAAACTGACTGATTTGGCTACTGGGGGCGGGGTTACAACTGGTGGCGAAATAAAAGTCACACCTGCATGCGACATGAGTGGGTTGCTATGCACCCACATACTTAGGCAATAGCAAAGTCACACCTTAGTGGATCCAAAATTAGAAATCTGATGTCAACATACTACTCCCTGGCCGTTTTGACGTCATCACTTTCAAGCCCTATACAGTGTACGAGTGTACGTGTACCTTGTTGTTTTTTGGCGTTGTTGTTGTTGTTGTTTTTTTTAATTCGCTAGAACCAAACGGACAGAACTGTCCAGTGACAAGGGAGCGAATGATGAGCGCATACTGACCAACCCTCCCGGTTTTCCCGGGAAATCAATTCCCATGTCTTGTCAAGGGATTGTCATTTGGGGGGTTGGTCAGTATGTGAGCGTCATAATCACTACAGTCCATACGCGTAGGGGTTTTGAAATTTTTCAAATTTGGCTGGAACTTTTTGAGAATAGTTTTCGGAATATTGCT
>NW_027044752.1:5000-10000 GCF_964019385.1 Sycon ciliatum | reverse complement strand
TGCTGGTGCGTTCGTGTGCGGACGTCGATGACATTACTGCTGCTGCTGCGGTCACTGATGGCAGATCTGGCGTGGGCTGGTGCTGCTGCTGCTGCTGCTGAGTCGTGGACCAGCCAGGCTGCCCGAGGACGACGGCAGCAGATTGGCAGGGTACCGCCACCACATGAGCACTGCCGCTGCGACTCCGTCCGCCCATGGAGTTGATCTGGGCGGACAGGTCGTCCGTGTACAGGTCTTCGTCGTTGAAGATGTCGCCGGCCTCGTAAATATCTTCGTTCGCCACTGATGCCGTAGAGGTGGCCTTCGAAGGCCTGCGATCGCCGCGGTGGGCTGCCGCTCCTCGCGTATCGGCTGACGCAGCCGGGGCACAGCGAGGCGCAGCGTCGATGATTCGTCCTGAGGAGGCGCTGGTGCTGGGCGATGCCTGAACACCTGACTGGACAGGAGTATGGGATTGCCGCCTGCTGAACGAATTGCTCAAGTCCTCGTCCGCGTAAATCAGGTCTTCGTCCTCGTCAACGAGACGGTGGTGGCCGACTACTTCACTGTGGCTGATGTCGCCGACGAAGAGCGCAGGTGCAACCGGACCACCACCAGAGGCGCAGGGCAACGACCTTACGCTGGGGTCGTCACAAGCAAGGCCGTCGGTAAGGTCATTGCAAACGCGCGTCGACTGGGAGACGTGCCCGGGAGCACACCGCGTCGCGCCAACGTCCTCGTCCTCATATATGCACTCGTCCGCAAGCTCTTCGACTTCAGCCGACAGTGACTTGGACGTTGCAAGTAGCTGTCCAGTTTGGAGCAAATCCTGTGCGAAATCCTCATCCTCGTAGATGCAATCGTCCAATTCCACTTCAACTGTTCGTGATCTGTCCATCTGCTGAATGTCCGAGCTCCGAGAGGGTGATGGAGAAAGATTGGTTTCGGCATGCGTCTGTCCGTTTGTGAGGAGGGACTCTCCGAAATCTTCATCCTCGTAGATGCAGTCGTTCAATTCGTCTTCGACTGTTGCCGATCTGCCCGCCCGGATGAGGTCATTGTGCCGTGTGGGTGACGGTGATGGATTGGATTCAACACACATCTGCCCCCTCTCAAGCAGAGTCTCTCCGAAATCTTCATCCTCGTATACGCATTCATCAAGTTCGTCTTCAATTGTTGAGGACCTGCCCTGCCGTTGTGAAAGGTCGGCATGCTGTGTGACAGCTGATGGTGATGGGCGGGGTTTGGAATGCAGCTGCTGCTCGCTAGCTAGTACGGACTCTCCGAAATCTTCATCCTCGTATATGCATTCTTCCAGTTCATCTTCAATTGTTGAGCATCTGCCCTGCTGTCGTGAAAGTTCGGCATGCTGTGTAGCAACTGATGATGGTGGCTGGGGTTTGGAATGAAGCTGCTGCTCGCTAGCCAGCAGAGATTCTCCGAAATCTTCATCCTCGTATATGCATTCTTCCAGTTCATCTTTAATTGTTGAGGATCTGCCCATCTGTTGTGAAAGTTTGGCATGCTGTGTTGCAACTGATGATGGTGGCTGGGGTTTGGAATGAAGCTGCTGCTCGCTAGCCAGTAGAGATTCTCCGAAATCTTCATCCTCGTATATGCATTCTTCCAGTTCGTCTTCAATTGTTGAGGACCTGCCCTGCCGTTGTAAAAGGTCAGCATGCTGTGTTGCAACTAACGTTGATGGCTGGGGTTTGGAATGCAGCTGTTGTTCGCTAGCCAGGAGGGACTCTCCGAAGTCTTCATCCTCGTATATGCACTCGTCTACACTTGCTTTAACATCAGCCGCCGTCGTCGTTCCCTGCGGCTGATTGGTGGCGGCCAGGAGAGTCTCTCCAAAGTTCTCGTCCTCGTAAATGCACTCGTTTGTGTCGGCCTCGGCTGCGCCTGTTGCCGTTACCGACACGTTCGATGGCAGCGAAGCCTTTCTGGGGCCGGGCAGTGGCGCTGCTGAAAAGCCATCACCCTCGTAAACGGCTTCGTCGTCCGAGCCTTCCGGCGTAATCTGCTGCTGACTCTGAACACAGGCAATGGCTTTGAGGGCGTCTAGTGATGGCAGTACCATCTCTGCGGCTCTGTCAGCCGCGCCATGAGCCGTCTCTCCGGCATTCAGAATGGACGCGGCAAAGCCCTCATCCTCGTAAATGTTCTCGCCGTGTATCGTCTCATTCGAATCGGCTGACGGCGACACAGCGGGATTTGTTTTGTCACCGCCGCCGCTGCCACTGTAAGCACCGTCGCTGGGCCGGTCCGTTCCCTCGACAACGCCAGTGGCGCTCATCAGAGTGTTGGACGTCATGGAAACGCTGTCGTCCGCCTGCAGGTCATCATCGTCGCCGCCGCCGGCTGCTGCCCCGTTGCCGTGACGATTGACTTTCGGCATCGGCAGCCTGTCGAACACTGAGCGCATGGCGCCTGCAGGAACAGACCGTGTGTAGAACGGAGCACGCAAAACAACAAACCATCCTAGCTATAGTCAAGTGGCAACTCACCGGTGCCGAAATCTGGGTTTATACAGTGTTAACAATACGTGACAACCATTCGTAAAAGATTATCAGGGGAATGCGAAGGGTGTTACAAGTGCAACCTTAGGATAGTAATGTGAAACGAAAACCTGCAACCTTTTAACCCTTTAGAACTCAAGTGTATACTATCCTTCTGCTGGTTATCTGTTTCCTGTCACTCACGAGATTCAATTAATAAAATTAATGTGACAAGAAAACGTTCCGGAACTAAACCGTCACTCAAGTCCGTGCCTTACACCTTTTCGCAGCCCAGTGTTCGCAGGTCTAGGGCCGTGCAACACCCGGCGCGTACCTGAGTGACGCTGTGACTGGATTTCATTGAGCAGCATTAGTAGCGTCAGTAGTAGCAGTACTGTATGCATGTGTATATTTGCTTACCCTTGATACGACTGGGCGCAATCCAGCGACGGCCTGCTGTGCCCTTCGGCGGGCTGACAAGCGGCTTGCTCTGTCGGGTACTGTGCGGTACTGCTGCCGATTCGTCGGCCGTTTGCGTATTCCGTGCAACGGGCAACGCTGGCGTGTCGCCGTCGAGCCCCCGACTGGAGCCGTGCTGTTCCGAGGCTGCAGCAGCGCAAGCGGCTGCGTCATCGGTGCGGACACGTACGGCAATATCAATGTCGTCGTCGTATATGTCTTCGGCAACGCTGCCGTCGCGGCTCGGTGCAGGGCTTCTTGCGATGTTAGTGCTCGCTGTCGACGACGCCTGGCTCATCTGCTCAGAGCCACGACCCAGTAACCTGGTACCGAAGTCCTCTTCCTCGTAGATCAGCTCATCGTCATGTTCATCTATGTCGGGTGATGTTTGCGGTTGCTGTGTGTTCAAGCCTGTAGCTACTTCGCTGGTGGCGGGAACGGAGGAATTGCGTATCTTCATGGCGAAGTCCTCTTCTTCATAGATGATTTCATCATCATTTTCATCCACAGGTGATGATTGCGGTGGCTCTGTGTTCAAGCCTGCAGCTACTTGGCTGGAGGCGGGAGCGGAGGAATTGTGTATCTTCACGACGAAGTCCTCTTCCTCGTATATCAGCTCATCATCATTCTTATCCATGGGTGAAGCTTTGGATTGCTCTGTGTTCAAACCCGCAGCTACTTGGCTGGTGGCGGGAGCAGAGGAATTGACATGTGGCATGTCATTCTGCCGTATCTTGATGACAAAGTCCTCTTCCTCGTAAATCAGCTCATCATCAAGTTCATCCGCTAGTAATGTTCGGGGTGGCTCTGTGTCTAAGCCTGGAGTTGCTTTGCCGGTGGCGGGAGCAGAGGAATTGACGTGTGGCATGTCATTCTGCCGTATCTTCATGGCGAAGTCCTCTTCCTCGTAAATCAGCTCATCGTCGAGCTCATCCATGGCGGGTAATGTTTTGGCTTGCTCTGTGTTCAAGCCCGCGTCTACTTCGCTGCTAGTGAGAGCAGAGGAATTGCCGTGCGGCATGTCATCCTCCAGTAATTTCACGGCAGAGGTGCCTGCATCACAGACCTCCTCCTGATCATCTTCATCCGCGCGTGATGTTCGGAGGTACTGTGCCTTTGAGCCCGTACCTTCTTGCCTCGCACCGGGAGCAGTGGAATCGCCGCAGGACGCGTTGTCCGCCAGTAGCTTCATGGCGAAGTCCTCCTCCTCGTAGACAATGCCGTTGTCACCGCCGTCATCCTCTCCACCATTGTGCTCCTTGCCAGGCACACCCACCATGATGCAAGCAGTGGCCCGATGACTACTACTCCGGAGCCCGATGCCAAAGTCCTCTTCTTCGTAAATGAGCTCGTCGTCATGCTCATCCATGTCGAGTGATGTCGCGGGCTGCTCTGCGTTCAAGCCTGCAGTTACTTGGCTGGTGACGGGAGTAGAGGAATTGACGTACGGCATTTCATTCTGCCGTATCTTCGTGGCGAAGTCCTCTTCTTCGTAAATCAGCTCATCGTCACATCCATCTATGTGGGGTGATGTCCTGAGATGCTCTGCGTTCAAACGGGCATCCGCGTTGCTCGCGCCAGGAGCAGAGGAATTGACGTAGGACGTCTCGTCCCGTAGTAGCTTCATGGCTGAGTCCTCTTCCTCGTAGACCAGCCCATCATCGTAAATATCCTCCTCGCCGTCGCAGGGCTCTCTGTCCGACGCACACGCGCTGAGCCCCGCCACCACAGTGCATGCGGTGGTGGGACGGTGGTGGTCGTCGTGGTGATGCCCCCTCCGCAGCGACTCTTCCCGGCGCACCTTCTCTGCACAGTACTCGTCCTCGTAAATGATGTCGCCCTCGTTCTCTTGCGCCTCGGGCATGCAACGGCCGTCCAGCGTTACGTGGGTGAGAGCGAGACTGGACGGAGCGACAGACGTGTCGGTCGTGACAGTTCTCAGGATGCTGACCTTCTCGTCGAACCGCTCCCCGGCGCTGTTCCCCTCGTGACAGCCGGGCGCGTTGACGTACAAGCCGCCGGCGAGCGACGCTCGGCGAGCCGGGTTCAGCGACATCTGCT
>NW_027044752.1:0-2500 GCF_964019385.1 Sycon ciliatum | reverse complement strand
CACATACAATCATACACATACACGTGCACATATGCGCGCGCGCACACACACACACACACACACACACACACACACACGCACAAACACGCACACACACACACACACACACACACGCACATACAAATGTAAACTCTATGCGCACACACTACAGCGCATATCGGATAACATGACCGAAGTGCATGCACTATTTCAAGCATCACATCACATGTAATTCCAGGTCGTCATCACATAACATACAATGGTCACATGCCATCAAGAGTACATAACCCCCGAGAGTGTGCAACGCCTGATCCAGCTCTGCATAGGGTCTTGGTCGAGCGTAATCAGATCTTTGCGTCATAATACCATACAGATCTGAGGGGAACCCACCACTGCCAACTTACAACAACAACTAAAAGAGATGTTCATTTCTCGTTGGCCGAGCGAAGCGAAAGAAGCGAGGTGTCTAGTTCTCTGTTAACATATTTTTTGCACATGCGTATGGAACGGGTACGAGGGCAGTGTGCTGTGGCTGAACGCGCTGTTGCTGTGATTCTGCAGATCATTGTTTTTTCTTCTTGCCAAGTGTGCAGCTGCCCACCCACCCACCCACTCACCCACCCCGGTCAACTGTCTTCCTTTCATCATTCTGTGAGAACCTGTCCTATGGGCAGGTGAGAATGCATCTCTGCCTGTTCATTTGGTGAAGTAAAATAAACAACAACAACAACAAGTGTGCGCTGCCGTTATCCGCTGTAGTGTGTGTTCTGCAGACTGTAGTCGTGATGCTCTGGTCAACTCTCTTCTTAACTTAATTAACCCTTTGAGACCCCACTGAAAGTACTGCCGTTATCCGCTGTAGTGTGTGTGCTGCAGACTGTGGTCATGTGACTTACGCTGCTCTGGTCTATATGCCTATAACTCTTCGCTTGGCGAGTTTTTTGTACTTCAAAACTGAAGTACAGTAAAACCTGTCAAGGCGACCACTCGGATAAGGCGACCACCTGCCCCAGAAGACCACTGTAACCAGGACCACGGGATGCTATTTGCAGTCAAACGACCCTGGATAAGGAGACCACCTGGTAACAGAGACCACATTTGTAAGGTCCCTTGTGCGGTCGCCTTAGACAGGTTGTACTGTAGGAATGCACAGGTCCTGAAGTCTAGCAAATGCTGAAACTGCCATTGCCCTAGTTTTCTGCCTTAATCTTATGTACTGCTGACAATAAGTTCAGGCTACAGCGCTGGCTTACTTCCAAGGCGCACGGCGCCATTATCTAGCTATGGCCAGAGGTCCTGTGCAGTAGGTCTGCATTCAGCGCATGTTCAAAGTGGCTGCCGTGTGTGATGGAGCTGGGTGTGCATGCTGATGCTCGCGCAAACAAATTTGGAGCAAAGAACAGTGCTTGTATGGGCTGATAGTGGAAGTGCCAGGGTCTATTCGGTTGAAACAGCAACGATGCTATTCAATAGCTGTTGCCATTTTGGGGCGACACATATACAAATATTTTTTGGAAAAAAGTGCTGAATTTTTAGCTGACCACTGACATGCAATGAACGAGTACAAATACGCAAGCACTTTCAACATTTCCCATGACAAACTCACGTTTACAGAGAGGTCGCTCCGGCTGCCATCCGATCACGGTGCAGCGACTTGTAGCAGAACCGTTGAGCGCAAAACCGGTGTTGCACGTAAAGTGGATGGTGAGTTGCTGGCTATTCAACAAGCGTGTACCATTGACTGGAGCTCCTGGGTCTTTGCACGCGATTGCTGGAGAGAATGAAAGATTAAAAAGTATGATCATGAATTCATGATGAACAAGATGGATTTTAGTATTATAGCACTGCCGCGTTCAAGTCGGTGGATCCATTAGGTCCACCCACAGGTTTGCTCGGGCCGGATAGATTCAAGTAAGGGGATAATGATTGAAATGATGTTGAGCTACGTGGTAAACGAATAGTTTCCAAAAAGATACACTTGGTGTGACAAGGGTAAAGATTGCATGCAAGGCAGTGACCAAATAGGATAAAATAATTGAATTCCCGAATGCAAAAGACGTTACTATAGTAGGGTCTGGCGCTAGCTAGGGTCCACACCTCTTTATTTCGCATCAAATAGAATGAATTGATGGAAACATCTTTCTATGATCTTTGCAATACAAAAAAAACAAAATTAATACCCGATAATCGTATTTTCAAAGACGGTTTCTATCAGTTGGAATAACACGCACGTTGACCCAGGTGAAAAATATAGCATAGCGAGGGCTCTGAACTTTCCAACTCTCTCGTTGAGGTGCGGGGTTTGACCATTGTTTTCTTTGTTCAAAACGAAAAGATTTAGTATTTTTCAGCCCCCACCCACTCGCCCACCCTTTCTGCAGATAAAACGAAAATTTAATACAACTTTTTAATATCGATTTCAAGTTTTGTACAAGTCGTGAAGATCACACACTCGTACTTTGCATACAGTGACCATGCTGACTTGGGGTTTGTGCATTCAATAAATATTTTCAAAACGAAA
>NW_027044751.1:0-13298 GCF_964019385.1 Sycon ciliatum | reverse complement strand
CCAAGTCAGTATCATTAATAATAATTGTCTGTGCCGAAATACTGCTCAAGGTGATGGAAACGCCATTTGGTTGTCCGGAAACATTATTAAGTAGCAATACAATACTTTCGTTAACTTCAGTCACCAAATCAGGTAAGGAATTAATCTCAAGGCGAATGGAGCTACTTTGTGCTGGAATAATAACTGTCGACGTTATTGTTTGATAATCAATTCCATTAATTGCATCGCCGACTATAGAGTAACTAACAGTCAATGGATTGATCGTTAACTTATTATCACCCAAACTTACTGTAAAGATTGAAGTTCCGCCATCCTCTGAAATAGTCGCATTTGAACTAAATATTTGCAGTGAAGCATTAATATCTTCATCGTTAATTTGTAGTAGCAAAGGCGCCGTCGAAAAATCAATAGTCACACCCTCAGGTTGTGCCATGCTCACAGATAAGAGTTGCAAGCTAACAAATTCAGCGCCTTCAATTAGAGAATCGGCTATGGGAACAATTGCTAGGTCCGTCGATAGACTACCTCCTGGAACAAAACTTAAAGTCGTACCTATTCGATTATAGTCTGTGCCATTGAGAGCGCTTCCAGCAATCGTATATTCAACAGTAATACTGTTACTAATACCTACAGTATCAAGACTTATTCGATAACTACCGGGGTCTATTGGTAAGCCTGGTCCGCTCTCACTTAGCGTCGTATCTACACTGGTGATTTGTAAATTAACTGGAGTATCGAAAATTGAAATGATAGCACTGCTTGAACTACTATTAATCGTAGCGCTAACACCAACGGGCACGGTGACCAGTGTTAAAGCTGATAATTGAACTGTTTCAGTACCCTCTAATACGCCATCGGCAATTGCGGCAATTGGTATTGAACTGGCAAAACTATTAGCACCCACAACTACTCGATCATTGATGGTATTGTAATCGCTACTATTAATAGCCGAACCGCTAATGGTATAACCAATAATTAAGGGTGAAGAAATCGCGTTATCCAGCCTAACTTCAAAAGTACCAATACCACCGCTAGCTTCTGATGCTGAGTTGTCGAGAGTGACAATACTAATATTAACAATTTGGCTATCTAATATGGTGACAATGAAAGTGCTAGTCTCTATAGTGAATTGTGTACCAACAGGCAAGTTTTGTATTGATAACAGCGTCAAAGTGACCGTTTCATCACCTTCAGTAATAGAATCAGTAATTGGTGTAATCGTAATATCCGTGAAATTTTCATTAGCATTGATAATACGACTTACAGTAATAGCGTCGTAATCCACACCATTAATCGCACTACCGCCAATACTATAAAATAGAGTAACAGGAACCGCTACTGATCTATTTTGTGCAAACTGCAATCTATATGTGGCAGTATTATTATCGACTTCAGCCCCTATATCATCAAGCACCACGCCTGTAAGGTCTAAAGTAGTGCCATCCAAGATAGTAACAATCGCATTTCCTGTACTTGCTATGATATTAGCATTCTGTGCTGCGCCATTATGGGTACTAATGCTAAGAACAACATTTTCTGTGCCTTCGACAAAACCATCATTTTCTTGCGGGGTAATAGTCACAAGCTGAATAGTGGTTCCAGCAGTAATTATCAGTGAGTTACCAATAGTCTCGTAATCAGTACCATTGGTTGCAGTACCTGCAATGTTATATACAACTAATAAATTTGCAGGCAAGACTTGGTCGATATCAAACTGGAAAACACCAACATTTTGATTAAGCTCGGATGCTAGACCATCAAGGCTGCTAAGGGTAAGGCGAATAGTGGAATCTTCAATAGTGACTGTCTCTGTATCACTATCTAAATTAATGGTTACTTGAGAACTAACACCAATAACACTCATCAACCGAATAGATACACTCTCAGATCCTTCTCCTAAGCTATCTTGTAAAGGCGTTACAATAATTTCAATCCTAGTGCTGTTAGAAGGTAATAATACCGTGCTAGTCAATGTTTGATAATCCAAACCAGAAAGAGCCGTTCCAGCGACACTATATACAATGGTAATGTTATTAGACAATATATTGTTTGTAGAAATAACAAATGATCCTGTATCTCCAGCTTCATTCGCTACCGAATCTTGTACAGCTAAATCAATGTTTAGCAATAAATCGTTATCAACAATGATAATTGAATCGGGTTGAGTTGAAAAAGTAGCGGTAGTAGCGCTAGGCAAACCTGAAACACTGTTTATTCTCAAAGCTACATTTTCATTACCTTCTACAATTAGATCATCAAAAGGAGTAATACTGACCACCCTAGTCAAATTTTGAGCTGGTATTACAACACTATTTGATAATTGAACATAGTCAAGCCCATTGCTAGCAGTACCTTCGACGCTATAAAAAACAGTAACGTCTGTGCTAATATTTGAGCTTAGGCTAATTTCAAATGCTGCGCTGATCTGGCTGCTTTCAGATGTCGTTGGCATAAGCGCAGAACTAATAATATTAAGTACGGTATCGTTATCCGTAATGCTGACATCTAAAACGCCTGTGCTTATAAAATTAGCGGTAACTGCCGAAGGAATGCCGACATAAGTCTGAATTAATAATTGGATAGTTTCATTGGTTTCAATCAAATTATCATCGACAGGAATGACCACAACATCAAAACTTGTATTTCCTGGAGGTACAATAATCGGATTACCAAAATCACTATAATCGATTCCACTAATGGCGGTGCCTAATCGCGTATAAAATATAGATAAACCCTGGTTAAGTTCTCTTGTCAGGGTAATTCTAAAATTGGCTGTTTCAGAGTTCTCTTCTGCGCTTAGAGCGTCACTAACAAAAGCGTTAACAGTAATATTTAAATCATTACTATCATCAATTAAGTTAATCACCCTCGTCGCCGTGTCAAAGCTAACATTAACGCCATCAGAAGCGCCTAATATGCTCGTGATCGTCAGTGATATAAATTCATTACCCTCTGCTACGTTATCAGAAACAGGAATAATCGCGATATTAACAAAAGTAGAATTTAAAGGAATTACTGCGGTTGAATCAATACGATTGTAATCCACACCATTGGTAGCTGAACCCTCGAGAGAATAAACCACTGTCAAATCTGTCTGAGATGCAGTGTTTCCTGATAGTGCTAACAAAAATTGCCCATTCCCTCCAATACTTTCTGGCTCAGAGGCTGTACCATCAACAACGCTACTAACAATATTAATGTTGTTATCGTCATCAACAATCTGTGCCTGAGCAGTGCTGTTTGACGATAAAGAAATATTGATTCCGCTATCTTGCCCTGTAACTGTAGTCAGTTGAATGACTACATTCTCAAATCCTTCTGCTAGGCTATCATCAATAGGGATAATCACCAAAGAAGTAGCGCTACTATTTTCGGCCACAATCACAGTCGAAGCTAGCAATTGGTAATCACTGCCATTTAGCGCCGTGCCAGAAATAGAATATTCGAATAATAAATTGCTACCCGCTAAAAATCCATTGAGTATGCCTAACTCAAACGAGGCATTATTACCTGCTACCTCTGAACCTTCAGAGTCAGTCACCAAAACGCCAGCCACAATGTTGTTATCGGCTGGATCATCAAGGATTTGCACATCGTCACTAGATATAGAGACAACAATAGATATCCCAACAGGCAAGCCCGTAATAGTACTCAAGCTTAATAGCACTGATTCTGTAGATTCTGCTACCAAATCAGAACTAGGAATAATATTAATGTCCCTACTAGTTGTGCCCGCGGCAAAAATAATACTAGTACCAGGGTTAGAGTAATCAAGACCGGCAATTGCATCCCCTAACAAGCTATAAGTAATAGTCACCGGAACTTGAAATGCATTGCCGACTGTAATACTAAATGTTGCTGTATCTGGTCCAGTTTCACTACCAATATTGTCGGTAGCAATCGTAAACAAATTGACATTGGTGTCATCATCAATAATGTCAATGGCTGCACTAATGGTCGATACAGACACATTCACTCTTGATTGTGCTCCAGATACAGAAAGTAAAGTTAACTGCAATGATTCAATCCCCTCAGCTAACGCATCATTAATCGTAGCAATATTGATCAACTGCGTATTTTGGCCACCAGGTATGGTCACGCTCAAAGGTGTGGTTT
Organism: Sycon ciliatum; assembly: GCF_964019385.1. NCBI lineage: Eukaryota > Metazoa > Porifera > Calcarea > Leucosolenida > Sycettidae > Sycon > Sycon ciliatum. The sequence goes on along the minus strand of NW_027044751.1, from coordinate 9,182 downwards.
GATAATCGATGCCATTAATGGCGCTCCCTGACAAGCTATACGACACGATTAAATCAGAAACTGAAGTAATACCGTTACTACCTAAACTTAGCTGGAATTGTCCAGTTGTAACTGGGTTTTCTGTAATACTAGTGGTGATTACACTGGGTGTAATGACAATAGTATCGTCATTGTCAATTAACGTTAAACCAATACTTGAAGCACTAGGCGATATATTATAAATAACACCAGATGGACCTTGAGTAATACTAAGTAATGTCACAGTTATTGTTTCGTTGCCTTCGCCTTGAAGATCATCAATAGGCGATATGACGATGGTTACTAAATTATTCCCAGCACCTGCTGGTAATAAAACAGTAGATGGCAATAAACTATAATCCAAGCCATTAATAGCAGTGCCAGTCAACGTATACTCAAGAACGGCATCTGTACTTAAAATGTTGCCACCATCAATTTGAAACCTCACCGAAGCCGGATCAATAGATGGTGTATCTTCAGTAGCAATATCATCAATACTGTTGACCACAAAAGTTATACTGTTGTCAGCATCAGCAATATCTATTAAACCAAAGTTAGAAACGCTCGAAATTGTTGCATTTATTTCACTATTAAAACCCGAATAAGTAGTCAATAGCAATGTCACTGTTTCAATACCTTCTGTAACGATGTCGTCGACCGGACTGACGATTAATTGCACGAAGCCAGAGCCAGCTTGAATAATTGAAGATGTGGGGATGGTTGCATAATCCAATCCATTGGCAGCAGTGCCACCAATTTGATATTGCACATTCAAAGGTGTTGTAGTCGATAAACTATTATTGAGTGCATTATTGAGCACTATTCTAAATACTCCAGTATCACCACCTTCTGCTGAACTGGCATCTGTGATCAATAATGATAATTCAATGTTAATATCGGCATCTGCAATAACTACTTGAGCAGCACTACTACTCACCTCAAGCGTTAATAACGAAGCACTTTGGGCTGTAGTCAATAATAGTTCCACAATTTCACTGCCTTCGATGGTTAAATCATTAGCAATAGGCGTAATGTAAACATCAACAAAGGTGGCTCCAGCTGCAAATATGACACTATTGGCAATATTATTATAATCAATACTATTAGTGGCAGACCCTCTTATACTATATTCAACCGTTAAGGTCGTTTGCAATGTTCTATCACGGTCAGTCCTTAATCTAAATGCACCAATATCCGGACCTATTTCAGAAGCAGAAGTATCAATGGCATCAAGAAGTACTAGTAAACTGGTGTCATTTTCAATAATTGGAATTGTTGAACTCGCGCTATTGACCGTTACTGTTACACCGGTGGGTGCTGCTGAGGTACTCAACAAAATTAAAGTAACACTTTCATTCGCTTCGCCAACCACTTCATCGTCTATAGGTGTAAATACCAAATTTACGCCACTGCTTCCTGCCGGTATGGTAATTGGTCCTTGATCAACGATGTAGTCAAGGCCGTTAATCGCATTACCCGCGAACGTATAACTAACTTGAATATCTCTACTTAGTACAGTTAAAGCATTATTAGTAAAAAGTATTCGGAACGCACCCGTATTCGGACCCTGTTCTTCAGCTAGAAAGTCAATGATACTGCTGGCTAAAGTTAAATTGGTATCATTATCAGTAATAAGGTTATCAGCAGAAACTGTATTAATCGCTAAAACAACGCCACTAGGTGCGTTACTTGCCGATAACAAATTAATACGAACAGACTCAGTGCCTTCGCCAACAAAGTCATCGATTGGTGAGATTTCAATCAAAGTGGAATTTTGATTTGCTGATAGCAGTAGTGATAGAGCGACCAATCTAAAATCTTGTCCGTTAGTTGCAGAGCCAGTAAAGTTATAAGTTACTGTAATCGGTTGCTTAGATGTCTTATTAGCATCAATAGACACTAAGTAAGTAGAGCTATCATTGGTTTCAGAAGCTTGATTATCGCCGGCGGAAACTGAAAAATCTAAAAATACATCTTCGTCTAATAGAAGTATTTCAGCGGCAGTAGAACTCAGGTTAACAGTGACGCCAGCTATAACTGATGTGGCAGTTTGTAGAATCAATTGAAGGGTTTCATCTCCTTCAGCGATATCGTCTCCGACAGGATTGATGTTTAGGTTAACGACTGTTGAATTTGCAGGAATTAATATCGTGGTACCAATAAATGTGTTGTTGATTGCAGAGTAATCTAAACCATTGCCAGCCGTACCTAGCAAGCTATACGCTAAAATATAATTAAATGCTGCTGGATTTGAAGCTGTAATTTGGTAAGTGCCAATATTGCTGCCAAGGTTGCCAGCAGTAATAGGTTCAGCGGCTGTAGAATCTTGTGAAGTAACTTGGATGCTTAATAATTTATCATTATCGATAATCTCTACAACTGCGTTAGTAGTACTTATAATCGTTGTCACTGCAGAGGCTACGCCACTTACCGAGGTCAATTGAATTTCAATAGACTCGGTCCTTTCAATAAGAGCATCATCAATCAAATTAATTTCTATATCGGCATTAGTGGTAGACACAGGTATCAGAATAGTGGTCGCCACATTGCCATAATCTACGCCTATTGAAGCAGTGCCAAGAACACTATAATGAATGGTTAAATCAGTATTGAATAGCGTACTAATAGCGATATTAAATGCGGTTGTTGAAGAACCCTCATTAACCGCAGATGCATCTTCAGCAACTGTTACCACCAAAATAGAATCGGCAGGATCGTCCTCTATATCAAATGATCCTGATATTGGGGCTTGGAACTGTATATCGACTGAACTTGGAGCACCCGTTATTGTCGTTAGAGTAAGAATAAGGTTCTCCAAACCTTCGCCAAGGCCGTCATTAACTGGTACGAAGTTGATATCAATACTATTCAACCCAGTATTAATCACAGATGAGCTAAACAATGTGCTGCCCACGAAATCCGCTGGGCTTGCTGTGCCTGTCAATGTATAGTTCAAAGTTATATCTTGAACAAAGCTAATATTGTTATCAAAAGTGAAACGGAAAATACCTCGATCATTACCAACCTCAGCCACACTCGCATCAGTTACCGTTAAAGTACCAACCACATTAGTTTCTGCATCAATAACATCAATAGACGCACTAGTTGAATCTATAGTAAAGCTAATACCAGCAGGCTGACCTGATACTGAAGTAATAACCAAGCTGACTGTTTCAATGCCTTCTCCGGCAAGATTATCATCAATTGTTGTAATAGTAACATTCACCGAGCTCGATAAAGCAGGAATCAGCAGTGTTGGAAATGGGCTAATGATGTAGTCATCAATGAACGTTGCATCACCTGCAAAGGTATAAGTCACAATCACATCGGTGGCAACTACCTTATTATTCAATATATTGATATTGAATTGAGAGCCACTTCCATCTTCTGGCAATGAACTGACAGCAGCTAATGAGTCAATGGTCAATGAGGTGTCATTATCAATTAAATCAACTATTTGAATCGCTGAGCTAATGGTTATATTTATACCTGCCGGGACAATGCCATGGCTTACTAATACAAGACTTATTGTTTCTGCCCCTTCAGCGATATCATCATCAAATGGGATAATAACCACAATGGTTTCTGTGCTTCCCATGCTGGATTGAATAATGGCCGTGCTATTCAGTTGCTGATAATCTATTGAATTGACTGCACTTCCTGACAAATTAAATGAAACCGATAAATCAGTGTTAAGTAATCGATCAGTGCTGATCCTAATAGACGCCTGATCTAAAGAGCTTTCAGAAGCTGAACCATCAACCACTGTAGCAGTGAGCACCACCATGGAATCTAGAGGGTTATCTATAATTTCAACAAAAGGTGTCGCAGCCACATTTACCAATTGAACAACAATTCCATTTGTGGCTATCGATGATGATACAAAAACAAGACCTACAGTTTCTGTACCTTCTGCTAGGTTATCAATCTCGATAGGCGTAATAATGGTTGTTAAATTTGTAGTACCAGCAACAATGAGTAAAGTCGTTGTTAAAGTTTCAAAATCATCAGTATTTGTTGCAGACCCCGTTAAAGTGTAGCTGATAGTAAGGTCTCTGGAAAGTTCGTTATCTAAAGTGATCAGAAATGCACCTGTATTCGCATTCGCTTCAGCGGCGCTTGGGTCTTGTGCTATCAGCCTAACAAACACTTGAGAATCACTTGGGTCATCCTCAATGTCCAGCACAGCTGTTCCACTGGTAAAGGCCACCGAAACAGCATTCGGAGACCCTGAGCTTGACGATAACGTAATAGATACACTTTCCAAGCCTTCACCAATATCATCACTGCGCGGAATAATATTAATTGACTCAAGGGTAGAGCCTGAGACAAAAACGATACTACTATCGATTAAGCTATAGTCAATATTATTAAGTGCTTCACCGCCGATACTATAGAAAAGTGTGAAATCTGTTTGTAGTTGCGATGATAAGGAAATTTGGAACTGTCCACTATCCGGCCCTACTTCATTCGCACTGCCATCGGTTGCGATTATCGCCACATCAAGATTAATATCTTCATCTTCAATTGTTATCAACGCAGTATCTGTTGAACTACTAATACTGGCCATCACTCCCTGCTGAACTCCAGATATAGTAATTAATCGAATCAAAATAGTTTCATTTCCTTCAGCAAAAACATCATCTAAAGGCGTAATCGTTAAGTTAATAAAGGTGCTAGGTGCAGTAATAATTGCTGGAGGTAATATATTGTCATAATCAATAGCATTAATGGCTGTGCCAATTAAAGTATAGTCTATTGTAATATTTTGTGAGAGTTGAACATTTTCAACAACAGCAATTTGGAATGTAGCAGTATTAGAGCCAACTTCAGAGCCTGTAGCATCTAAGCTGTTGACTTGTAAAGTAATTTGATCATCTTCATCCAGTAAGCTAACCGCTGCAATCGCTGAAGAAATGATAACTGTCAAACCGCTAGGCTGGCCTGAAGTGTTCAGCAGTTGCAATTGTATCGTCTCTATTCCTTCAACCAAGATATCATCTTGTGGTGTAATCGTAATGTCGATCGCACTACTCAAAGGCGCAATAACTTGTGTGCTATTAATCGCGATATAATCAAGACCATTAATCGCCGAACCCAAAATGGTATAGCCTACAGTTAGCGGGGCAACCAAAATACCATCGGTGATTTCTATTTGGAATTGCCCTTCGATAAAGCCATTTTCATCAGCGGGGCTAACAATCGTGTTGATGTCAATATTGATTTCTGTGTCATTATCGACCAGTGTTACTACTGGTGAATTAGTGCTTAGTACTACACTTAATGCTGCTGGTGCTCCCTGTACTGTGTTCAACGTTAAGGTAAGTGTTTCATCACCTTCACCGGCGACAATATCATCAACTGGATTGACGGTAATAATCGTACTGGTTGACAATGCAGGAATAACAGCGTTGATCTGTGACAAATTATAATCTTGGGAATTGATCGCAGAACCACCGGTGCTATATAAAATTGTCAGTGGCGCTTCTAATCTCAAATCATTATCTATAGAGATCAAAAAGCTAGCCGTACTGCCATTTTCTGAAGCTGCGCCATTGGATAACAACTGCACTGAAATCTCAATGTCATTATCGATGACTTCCATTACCGCAGCAGCAGTACTAACTGTTACATTGATTTGAGGATTAGGGTAAGAGGCGGTTGTGAGTAATAAGCTCACTGATTCATTACCTTCCCCAGCAATTAAGTCATCTATAGCGGTTATGATGACATCGACGTTTGTTGTCGCTTGGCTTACCACGACATTACCGCCAATAATTGCAGTATTTCCTATGCTGGAATAATCTGAATTATTAATAGCTGTACCGCCTAATGTGTAGGTAATACTTAAATCCAAGACCAAAGGATTGTTAATTCGTAAGTTAAAACGCCCAGCAGTTTCGCCTGTTTCGCTGATAGAGCTATCAAGCGCAACGGTCTCCACTAAAATAATTAAATCAGCGGGATCATCTTCAATTAAAACCTGATCATCCGGTGCCGTAATAGTCAATGTTACGCCTGAAGGCTGGCCACTAGCGGCTAACAAAACTAGCTCAATGGTTTCATCGCCTTCGCCAACGACATCATCCAATGGAGAAATACTAATATCTGAAAAGCTAGACATCGCTGGAATAGTCACGGAAATAGCAATGGTATTGTAGTCAATACCATTATCAGCTGAAGAGGTAGCTGAGAGCGTGTAGTTGATAACAATATCTGTAGCTGCCGGATTATCTAAACTAATTCTAAAGTTACCAAAATCAGGATTTAGTTCGCCAACCGTCGTATCTCGCTCACCAGCAGTAGGGTCTGTAGCCAGAAGACTAATATCAATTTGCGCATCATTCGGGTCATCAACGATAGTCAAAAGCTCGCGATTAGGAGCGACAAGATTCAGTGTCACTTGTGCAGGTTGTCCCGTTATCGTGGTAATTTCGACGATTAAAGTTTCTGGCCCTTCCCCTAAATTATCAGACCCTATTGGAGTGATAACAATATCAACAAAGGTTGAGTTTTCTGGTATTAACACACTAAGAGCTAGAATCTGATAGTCAATACCCAAATCAGCACTACCAGTAATACTATAGTTAATAACTAAGTCTCTAGCTACCGGTCTTTCCAAAAATATCCTCAATGTCGCTGTATCAGCACCCGCCTCAGCGATACTGCCATCAATGGTTTGAAGAGTAACATTTGTGATCAGCTCTGTAGGATTGTCTTCAATAGTCAATGTAACAGCTGGAACAACAATGCCAACAGTTACACCTGCTGGTAAACCAGTCAAGCTGTTCAATGTAACCACAACAGTTTCATCACCTTCACTAATGCCATCTCCATTTGCTGGTATTGGTGTAATGATTGTTGCCAGCGCGGTACTAGAAATAGCAAAGAGGTGGCTATCAACAATTGCAGAATAATCCAAACCATTAACTGCTGATCCGCTAATACTGTAGGTTAAAAATGTTTGCGTGGCGATTTCTTTATTCAATGAAATCGTGAATTCAGCGGTTCCTGTCGGATTTTCATTGGCAGTGCTATCAGCAGATAAAATACTGATTTCAACATTGGTATCTTCATCAATAATAATGATTTGTTCAGTATTAGTCGATAATATGATCGTGACTCCCGAAGGTGCCCCACTATCAGCTGTCAGATTAATATTAAACGTTTCATCACCTTCTGCGATATTATCGCCAATTGGTACAATGGCTATATCCACCACAGTCGAACCGCTTGCCAAGGTTGCATTTAGAGCAATACTCGCATAATCAACACCGTTAATGGCAATCCCATTGATTGTATAATTGATGGTCAAATTGGTAGACAGAATAATGCCATCCCTGATGCTAATTCTGAAGTTGGCAGAATCTGTGACAGGGTCACTTAAGTTTGCTTCTTCAGTTGCCGTAGAATCGGTAGCCTCCAGTAAAATAATGATAGTTGTATCGTCATCAATAATTGTCAAATCTGCTCGATTTGTAGCGGATGCCACCGCTGTCACTCCAGCGGCCTGACCAATAATTGTATTTAATTGCATGATCACCGTCTCATTACCTTCTGAGATATTGTCATTAACAGGTGATATTTCGATATCAATAAAAGTTGAGCCTTCCGCAATCAATCGTGTTCTACCAATACTAATGTAGTCATCAACCTCACGAGCATTGCCTACTGCTGATGGCTGTGGAACCACGTAACTGACGGTAATATCCCGGCTAAATTCTTTATTGTCATCAATGCTAATTCTAAACACCGCCGGTTCAGAAGCCGCTGAAACCCCCTCCATCGCGGTCGAATCAAAGCTGATGATAGATAAAGTGACATTGGTATCATCAGGATCATCAACAATAACGATAGCCGCAGCAGCGCTAGTAGTACTAATTGTACCTGTCACACCAACAGGTGCACCGATGATAGAGGTGATAGTCAACACAACATCCTCATTGCCTTCAGCGATATCATCGCTAAGTGGTGATATATTGACTAACACACGCGTAGAACCCATTGCAATCAATCGAGTTAGTCCTGGACTATCATAATCAAGAGCAAAGCTACTACTGCCAGTTAATGAATAGAAAATAGTCACATCCGTCACTAATTCATGATCTAATTCAATAAAGAACGCTTCTGTGCTGGAAAACTCTTCTGCTGTTGGATCTCTAGCAACAACAAAAACAATAACTTCAGTATCTTCATCCAGTATATTGGTAGTCGCGCTAGTTGTAGAAGGTGTAATAGTTACACCATTAGGGACACCAGCAACCGACTGCAGCAGTAAAGTAATGCTTTCTAAACCTTCGCCAATATTATCGTCCAGTGGTGTTATGGTAACAAAAACACTGGTGCTTAGAGCTGGGAATAATACTGTTGAAGCGATTTGGCTATAGTCCACGTTATTAATTGCCGAACCAGAAATGGTATAGGTAACAGTCAACGGAACCTGTGATACATTTAGACCTAAGGCACCTAGAGATATGCGATATTGTGCGGTATCAAAACCCAACTCATTGGCAGTTGGATCTATCGCATTGATAAAAATAACCAGGTCATTATCATTATCAGCCAATTCTACTATATCTGAACGCGAAGACAACGATAGCCTTACAGACACCCCATCAGGAGCACCCGATGATGACAACAGGCTCAAGACTATCGTTTCCAACGCCTCAGAAATGACATCATCAATTGGCGTGATAATGACAAGCGCTGAATTATTGCCAGCTGTAATAACCGCCGTTGAATTGATGGCTAAATAATCCGGATTACTAACCCCTGCTGCTGTATTCAATGCCGTGCCATTTATTGAGTACTGAACGGATAGATCAGTCGTGAGGACAATATCATTATCTATACTGATAGTGAAAGTACCTGTTTCAATGGCCGGTGTTGCTTCTAGAGAACTACTGTCTGTAGCAACAATGGAAAGTCTAAGGTCTATATCTTCATCAAAAATATCAACGACAGCGGTATCCGAACTGTTATTAATTCGTTGTGTGGCACCAACTGGCGCACCATTAACGGTATTTAAAACTAAAGTTACCGATTCTGTTCCCTCGCCAATTAAGTCCGATAATGGCAAAACGATGACATTACTTATGGTGCTATTTGCGGCAATCGTCACACTGAGTGTCAATGTCTGGTAATCCGTACCATTGATAGCCGTT
>NW_027044750.1:0-5000 GCF_964019385.1 Sycon ciliatum | reverse complement strand
GTTTCATGCATGTTTGGTATGTGGATAAAGAAATGGAGCAGAATTCGAGGATTTTCCCGCCATAAGGTTTGTATGGTTCTGCCAATTTTACTGCTTTTCGAGCATTATCCGCACACCCCTAGCGGATACACGTCGCATGATCGTCTATCCAGGGTGACGGCTTTGCTCAACGAGGAACGTCATAAAGGCCCTCATCGTTTCCACCTTGGTCACCAGTTGGGAGTGTATCATGTCCCTGCAAAACACAGGATAGATCATACCGTAAGTTCCATATTAGGAGCTTGAGCTTGTTGTCGGGCAAACAAACGAAAAACCAATTACACTATACTCAAATGGATGCGAAGATGAGAAATACCTGACACATCGAAATTTTGGAAAGATTGAATTTCCACTCGTGCACAGTAATTGCAGGGCTCGTATATCTACATAAGTAGTATTCCAGAATTTACTGTGAACCTCGTGAATAACGACCTCGGGTATACGACCAACTCGTAAATAACGACACAATCTTCAGCCTTCGTGACAATTTCACTGCATACTTTCAGCCATTCTCCTTTTTTCCTGCATCGTACCGCCTCGCGACCTCGCCAGATCATTTTCGCGTGTTCCGTAAGGAGACAATAGTATGTGGTATTCCTCTAGAATCATACAGATGGCTTCCAAAATGGGCTCCTAAATGTGGCTGCAAAACGCTGCCTACAACTGCTCAACTCGCCGTCCCCGAAGTCGATTAGAAGAAATACTATAATTTCCGAATGTTCAGAATACATTTACAGTGCCATCGGTCTCTCACCTCTGTTAGATGTTGAGGCGACACTGGGCCTCTCAGTACATCGTATGGCTGCTCTGGCTCCTCTTTCGGGGTATCCAATACCTCCCTGAGTGTATTGTAATGTGCATGGTCGTCCTTGTTGACAATCTGAATACACAAAGACAGGTTTGTGTGTGTGTGTGCGTGTGTGCATGTGTGTATGTGTGCATGGTATGTGTGTGTGTTCGTGTGTATGTATGTGTGTGTGTGTGTGTTTGAGTGTGTGTGTGTGTGTGTGTGTGTGTGTGTGTGTGTGAGTGTGTGAATTATTGAACACACAAATAAGTGCGTACATGGTTAAACACACAGCAGAACTCTGATGTAGAGTACTCCAAAGACAGTAACAAAGTGTACTTAGTATCCGAGGGATGTCCTATCCCAACATACTTCACTTTGGCTAAACGCACTCGTGAGTCGTGCCCCGGACAATGTCCGTACCAAACAAGTGTATGTCTTACCAGAGTACGTTCTGAGTGAGTTACACTTTTTCTTTTTCTTTTTTTTTCTTGTAGGAGTCGTAGGAGATGGTTAGGGGTTTTGTAGCTCTGACTGCAAGCTCTGACTGACTGGTTCTGCTTCGACTGTTCTGCGCTGACTGCTTTGCTGTATGCGAGTGTAGTCGTGGCGAGTGTTGCCTGTATGGCTGACAAGAGTAGTGAGAAGGGTCCATGTCCCAAAGGACGCCGGTGCTGCCCCTGCTCCGGGAATGGGACCTGCCGAACAAATTGCTCATGCCGACAGGAAAGTCGCTCCTGCACTAATTGCACTCCTGACAGGAAGAAGAAATGCTCAAACCGAACCGTACCGATTCAAACAGCTGTCGTAGCTGACGCAGCGGAGACTGTCTCAGCGGAAAATGTCTCAACGGCTGGAGACCCGCCGAGGCCGAGGGCTAATCCGCCGCTACAAAGTGTTGTAGGTGAACTCGCGGCGTCACCCTCTGACTCTGAAGTCCAGCTGTTGACGGAACTTGCCGGGTCGCAAGCCCAACCTATGGTCGAACCGGGCTCCGACGACACCGCCATCACCGAGGCCACAGTTGAATTTGATAATGATGCAGTCAATACTGCCTTCCTGAGCGCAAAATTTCAGAGAGCGTTTGGTGCTGAACTGGTCAACGCCGACGGTGGCCCGGATTGTGAAATCAGGCAAATGTGGTGGAAAGCGGTAGCTTTGCATGGGAAGCAATATGGCCTGCCCGACGGAGGGGTCGGAACACGCTTCGTCAACATTTTAGCTGAAGAAATAGAAAAATGCAACAATAGCCAACAACCTTCAGAGTGTAAATTTCTTTTCACTGCTCTCGTTCTGCAACGTAACAAATCTATTCGCAAAGGAAAGGACATCCGGCCACTCCTCACAAGACGGATGGATATGTGGGAGAATGGTCACCTCTCTGAACTACTGCGTGAGGCTCAACGGTGTGATACTCAGCTGCTGACCAGCATGTGTCCTATGTCGCCAGAGCAAATAGAGCGGACCTTCAACCGTCTTATGCTCGAAGGCAGGGTCAGATCCGCGGTGCGTCTAATCACAGATCGATGTGGTGGAGGTGTACTGGACCCTGGTGGTGAGGCTCAAGGCAAGGCTGGCCCACTTGGTAGGACCGTGTACGATGTGCTGCAAGAGAAACACCCGGAGCAACAACCCGCCGATCCAAGAGCATTCCTTGAGTGCGAGGATCTGCCCCTGCTGGAGGATGTTCATATCACTGGTGCAATGATTGAACAGGTGGCCCGTCGACTCTTCGGCAGTGCCGGTCCCAGTGGGACCAACTCTGAGCAGTGGAGAACGTTCTTGCTATCCCATGGCAACGCCAGCAGTCGCCTGCGGGAAGCTGTGGCCGCCTCAACCCGTCGACATGCAAAAGGAATCGTGCCCTGGTGCAACATGCGAGCATTCCTTGCTCGGAGAGGCATTGCACTGGACAAGCTACCAGGAGTGCGGCCAATCGGAGTGGGAAAATGCAGGCAGCGCATTGAGGCAAAGGCCATGGCCCTTGCTACGGGAATTGAAGTCCAGGAGGTCTGTGGGGCTGACCAGCTATGCTCGGGTGCAAAAGCTGGGATTGAGGCAGCTGTTCATGCTATGAGCGACGCTTTCACCGAGGATGACACTGAAGGACTCCTTCTTGTCGATGCAGCTAATGCATTTAACTCGCTAAGCCGTCCCGCGGCCCTATGGAACTGCCGGGTGCTCTGGCCGAGATGCGCAAGGTTTCTATTCAACGCCTACCGTGGGTACGCTGTGATCATCTTGAAAGGTTCCTGTACATCCGAGGTCCATACCCTTCTCAGCCGGGAAGGTGCTACTCAGGGATGTCCACTGGCTATGCTAATGTATGCCATTGGTCTGCACCCTCTGATTGAGAGTTTGAAGGAACCCAGCCAGCACACCCAAAACTGGTACGCTGATGATTCTTCTTGTGCGGGACGGTTGCGCAACATCAGGAAGTGGCTAGACCGCCTTATCGATCAGGGTGAAGCTTTCGGCTACCAAGTTGAGCCGACAAAGAGTATCATTATTGTTTACCCGGATCTCGTTCAGCAAGCTAATGATATCTTTGGGGATCTGAACATCCAAGTAGCCACATCCGCCCGTTTCCTAGGAGGCTGTATCGGTGAACCTGACGGAGTGAGATCGTTTGTCAAGGAGAGAGTGGAGACGTGGGTGAGCAGTGTCAATTGCCTTGCCGCTGCTGCCAGGAAATACCCCCAGTCGGCGTATTGTGCGTTGAATCGCTCGCTCTCATGTGAGTGGTCATACCTGCAGCGTGTTGTCCAGGGTCTTGAGGAGGAGTTTGCTCCGCTTCGAGACGTCATCCTGGAGCAATTTGCCCCAGCCATCCTTGGACGGGAGGTTCTTCCTCGGGAACACCAGCTCCTCACCCTGCCAGTCAAGTATGGTGGCTTGGCTTTGGCCGATCCTGTCCACACAGCACCCCAGGCTTACCAGAATTCGAGAAACGCTACTGACATCCTGCGCAACTCAATCCAATCTGGTAACCCCGTAAACGTAAATGACCACGGCGGTCACTGTCGCCGCATCACAAGCCAAATCAGCAGGGAACGAGATGTGATTTCCGCTGAAATCAGCCAATCAATTCTCAGTGACCTGCCACAGCTTGAGGAGCGCACCCTCTCCCGCATCGTACGGGGAAATGCCTCCGGATGGCTTACGGTGTTGCCCCTGAAGCGCGAGGGGTATGATCTGTCGAGTACAGAATTCCGCGATCAACTTGCCATCCGCTATGGTCGGCAGCCGCTTGCCCTGCCAGCGCAATGTGATGGTTGCGGGAAGCCTTTCTCTCTCCAGCATGGCCTTGACTGCCCGAAAGGTGGACTTATCAAGCGAGGCCACAATGATCTGCGTGATAGCGATGCAAAGCTAGCTGATATGGCATTCGGTGGTGTTGTCGTCGAGCCGATCATGGTGCTGGAGGGTGATCAGACGGGGCAGCCTGCTCTTCGGGCAGATTGGCTTGCCCGGGGTGTGTGGGAGGATAACAGGGTGGCGTTTTTTGATAATCGCATCATTGATGCCAACGCACCCAGTTACTCCCATTCATCCTGGGAAGCTACTTCCAACCGCGTTGCTAACGCGAAGAAAAAGAAGTATCGTCAGGCCTCCGAGGACCTCCGTGGGTCGTTCACACCACTGGTTTGTTCCACGGATGGGGTGCTACATCGCGAATACGCCAGCTATCAGAAGCGACTTGCTGGTCGCCTCGCCCTCAAGTGGGACAAGCCATTTTCTATCATCATGGCTTGGGTGCGAGTTCGCAGCCAATTTGCAGTGATCCATGCAGTCGACCTCCGGCTACGCGGGTCTAGAAGGCGCCTGACAGGCCTGTCGACGCAGGATGGTGCTGGGGTAGGCATCGGCCATTGAAAACTGAATTCCGTCCGTTTTACGTGGAATTTCTTGGAGTTTCCCAATGTATTGTACTTGAATAAAATTCTATTTTAACTTTCATGGTATCTCAATTTTTTTCACGTCTACATGACTTTATTTTGCCCGTAAAAGAGGCCGTTACCCCGTAAAAAAAAAAAAAAGTGAGTTACACTGGGTACACCCAAGAGTACAGAACCCCTTGGTACATATCATGGCACATGACGGAAAACGACACAACACTTTAGTTGAACATCTAACCGTAGTGGTTTAAACATGAACACCACACGACCAATAA
>NW_027044749.1:0-32019 GCF_964019385.1 Sycon ciliatum | reverse complement strand
GTTATTTGAACGCTCCGGAGTGTGCCATTTTGGCACGGCTTCACACACTTTATTTTGTTCGCCGATGAAAAGCGTACTGGCAAAAACGGAGGGACAAAGGCTGCTTATCAAAAGCGGAAAATCCCTCGGAGAACTTTCGCAACTCACGGGAGTTACGCGCCAAACCGTAGCGCGCTGGCGTGACGGGAAGGGGATCCCGAAGGAGAAGCAGCGGGCACAAATCGCGCAAGCCTTCGGCATTGACTTCAACTCGTGGGAGTCCGAGTTGCCAGACGGAACCCGCGTTGAAATACCGCCGCCAGCGAAGACGGGGCGTCCATCAAACGCGTCTGTTGAAGCGAAGGAAAAGGAACGCAAAGCGGCGGGCGACGCTCTAAACAACGCGCTAGAACCCTCGCCAACAATCGCCCCAAAGAAGCCGCCCGCCCCGAAGAAAGTTCCGCCGTATCCCGCGCCACCAAAGGACGACACGTCGGTTGTTGTATCGATGCGCTACTCGCTCGCATGCATCCGCCACGATATGCGCTTCCGCGACTTGACGATGGCGAACCGTTCGAAGCTCCGCGCGGAAGAATCGAAAACGCTGGCGCTCATATCGAAGCTGCAGCGCGAAGAAGAACTGCGCGAAGATCACTACCTGAAGAATCACCCCGCGTTTCGAGCGCATTGCGTTCGCATACTCGAAGCGCTTCGACCTTTTCCGGCCGCTGCTAGCGCGGTGGCCAAGGCACTCAAAAACCCAAAAGAGGAAACGAGCACATGAGCATTTCAACCGAAGAGACCGAAGAGAAACCAAAGCCGAAGCCCAAGGCGCCGCGGAAGCGCAAAGCAAAAAAGGTCGACGCGCGCCCGTTGACGAGCATCCTGACGACGGCCCACGTCGCCGATGACTCGGCGCGCAGTACGCTCAGCGCGCAGCAAGCGAGGTTTTATGACGACCTGCAGTGGCGCAAAGAGGAGGGCGCGTCGGGCACGATCGATCGCTTGATGGGCCGTCGAAAGAAGTGACAACGAGCGTCGCAGAGGAGCTAGGCGCCGCGCGCGCGTCGTCGTCGAAGTCGAGGCTACAATCGCTCGATACGTTCGATGACGCGCTGTCACGACTTCTATCTGCGCAAGTCCGCGTCACGTCACGCGTGTCGTGGCCATCTGATAAATACGCAAACGACCCGGTGCTCTTCTTCCGCGAAGTGCTCGGCGTTGAACCGTGGTCGAAGCAAGTCGAGGTGATCGAGTCGATACGCGATCACAAGCGCGTCGCGGTGAAGTCGGGCCACAAGGTGAGCAAAGACTTAGCCGACGACACACCAGTGTTTACCCCTAAGGGGTGGACAACTCACGGAGAGTTGTCGGTTGGAGACAAAGTGTTCGCCCCCGATGGAACGGCAACGAATGTCGTTTCGACAACGAAGTACGATTCGCGCCCGATTCTTCGCGTTCACTTCGAAGATGGCTCGTACATTGACGCGAGCGATTCGCACGACTGGGTCGTGCGTTCTCGCGAACTTAGGAAGCTGCGCAACGAAAACAAACCATCGCTAAAGCTGACGACACTCGATCTATTCAACGCGCAACACGTGAGCAACGGAAAGGGGAGATCAATATGCAACTGGACGATTGACCTTGCGGAATCCTTGCGTATGCGGGCGTCAACGCTTCCGCTCGACCCGTACCTGCTAGGGCTTTGGCTCGGCGACGGTGGAACGAATCAAGCGATCTTCACGGGCATTGACGGATTAGAGCGCGCATTCGAAGAACATGGGTTCGAACTCACGAAGCTAAAGACGCGTCCAAGTTGGTACGTGCGAGGTCTACTCCCGATACTACGAACGGTAGGCATCCTTGGAAACAAGCACGTACCCGACGCGTACAAGCGCGGGAGCGCGGCGCAACGGCTCGCCACGTTGCGCGGGCTTATGGACACCGATGGGAGTTGCACAAATCGTGGGCGTGCAACGTTCACGAACACGAGCCAACGACTTGTGTTCGACGTTGCGGAACTTGCTCGATCACTAGGCCAGAAAGTTCGCGTAGCAGAGCGTCGCGCGAAGTTGAATGGTAAGGACTGTGGGCCGTGCTGGGTTGCACAGTGGGCGTCGTCGCTCGAATGCTTTGGGCTAAAACGAAAGAACTCGCGCATTCGAAAGTCGCGGAGAATCAAAGCTAACGCACACAAGCGGATGGCGATCGAGAGAATCGAGCGGCGCCCGTCAGCATCGACGCAATGCATCGAAGTAGATCACCCGTCGCATTTGTATCTGGCGGGCGAGTCGTTGATTCCAACTCACAACTCGCATACGGCGAGCGGCGTTGCGTTGTGGTTCTACTGTTCGTTCAAGGATGCGCGCGTCGTCATGACTTCGACGACTTCGCGCCAGGTCGACGACATTCTATGGCGCGAGTTGCGCATGATGCGCGCGCGGTGCGGTCTGTGCGTGGACTGCAAAAAGGAGAATGAGACCAGACGGCCCGAAGACGAGATAGAAGTCCCGTGCGAGCACTCGTCGTGGATTGACGGCGACATAGGTGAAATGGCGCGTACGGGACTCAAGTCGAAGGACTTCCGCGAGGTTAAAGGATTCACCGCGCGCGAAGCGGAAGCTGTCGCGGGGATCTCAGGGCGCAATCTGCTTTACATCCTCGACGAGGCCAGCGGAATCAAACCTGAGATTTACGAGGCGATCGAAGGTAACCGCGCGGGCGGTGCGCGCGTCGTTCTGTTTTCGAATCCGACGCGAACGTCGGGCGAGTTCTATGAAGCGTTCAACGGTAAGTCGCGGTTCTATAAGACGCACACGATTAGCAGCGCGGACACCCCCAACGTGCGCTACGGCGACGACGACCCGCGTGCGATCCCCGGGCTTGCTGGTCGCGAGTGGGTCGAAGAGAAAAAGGAAGAATGGGGTGAGGACTCCGCGCTGTACGCCGTGCGCGTCAAGGGCGAGTTCGCTGAACTCGAAGAGGGCAAGATCTGGTCGGTCCACACGATCGCGGAAGCGGAAGCGCGGTGGCACAACACGCTCGCGGTCGGTCGCCTGCGCATCGGACTCGACCCCGCGGGAAGCGGTCCGGCGGGCGACGAAACCGTGTGGTGTCCGCGTCGAGGAAAGCGCGCGGGATCCTTCGTCGCGATGCGTGGGCAGTCCGCGGAGTCGATCCTAATGCACACGCTGGGGATGATTCGCGCGCAGAGACTTGACCGCGAGATCGCCGTGGTGGTGCTCGACAAAGAAGGCAAGGTCGGCGCGGAAGTGCACGGCACATTCCTGTCGTACCTCGGCGGGCGTGACGATCCTGAGTTCGAACTCGTTACGGTTCGAGCATCGGACCGCGCGCACCGCAACGCGATGGTATACGACCGTCAACGCGATTGCCTCGCGGGGAACTTGCTTGAATGGATGCATAACGGGGGCGCGATTCCATCGGACGCGAAGCTTGCAAAGGAGTTGCATCTCTTCGAGTGGATCGAACAAGAGAAAACCGGGCGCGTGAAGATCACGCCGAAGAAGGAAATCCGGAAAGCACTTGGCCGATCGCCCGACCGCTACGACGCGCTCGCGCTGGCAGTGTGGGAACCTGTGGGCGAGGGCGACGGCAACGAGGTACGCAAGACGACCCACGAACCGGAAGCGCCAGGAAACGGGGCCATGGACCCCTACGGCGCGAGCAACACGATCGACCCGTACGGCTGAGCGTTCACGCTACGTAGCGGGGGACGGAAACGAAAAACGGTCGCCGTGCGTTTCCGTCGCGCACGCGTGACCCTACATAGCCCTACGTGACCACGTTTGCATGGTGCCTTGCATGTATGGCAACATCCGCGCTATAGGCGAAATCCAAGGGGTATTGGATGTCGGGTGGCCATACGTGAACGGATAGCGGCGCTCTTGGGCGTGTCGACCTTTCAGGAGTCACGCCTGGCGTCCGTCGTTTCACCAAAAGAATCCGTCGTAGATCAGATCCGCGAAGCCAACGGCGGACACCTTTCGATGACGCCGCGCACGCAGACGCGGTGGTACCCACGAGACCTCGAAACCGCCGAGCACCAGGCGGACCAAGGGAACCTCGCACCCGCCGCGCGACTCATGCGAAGCGCGCGAAAGGACGGCGTCTATAGCGGCGTGCTCTCGACGCGCACCGGTGGGCTTGTTCGTTTGCCGAAGCGCTTTCGTGGTGATGAGAAAATCATTGGGCCGCTCAAACAAGGCAACGACGAGACGCGCGGGATCTTCGATGAGATGTTCCCCGCGACCGAACTCGCGCTACTCGCCGCTGACGGGTTGGAGCTTGGCGTAGGCGTAGGCGAGCTCGTTCCCGTCGTCGGTCGCAAGTTCCCCGTGTTCGTTCGACTCGATCCCGAGTTCTTGCATTACCGGTGGAACGAGAATCAGTGGTACTACCGTTCGATCGCGGGGATGCTTCCGATCGTACCCGGCGACGGACGATGGGTTTTGCACATGCCGGGCGGTCGCGTGTCGCCATGGCAGCACGGTTTGTGGCGCGCCATAGGTCGCGCGTACGTGCGCAAAGAGCACGCGCTCATGCACGCCGACAACTGGGAAGCGAAGCTGGCGAACAGCGCACGCGTCGCCGTGTCGCCGCAGGGCGCAAGCGAGCCTCAGAAACAATCGTGGTTCCGCGCGGTCATGGCGTGGGGCGTCAACACCACGTTCGGGCTCACGCCGGGCTACGACGTCAAGTTGCTCGAATCGAACGGTCGCGGGTACGACGCATTCAAGCAAACCATCGAAGACCAAAACAACGAGTTCGTGATCTCCGTTGCGGGTCAAACGGTGACGACCGACGGCGGCACGGGGTTCTCAAACCAAGACGTGCACAAGTCCATTCGCGCGGACTTGATCAAAGAAACGGCCGACGGGCTAGCGCACACAATCAACACCCAAGGCTTGCCGCAGTGGGTGATCGACAACTTCGGAGAGGATGCACTCTCCCCGGGCGCGACCGTCGAGTGGGACGTTACGCCGCCGCAGGATCGGAACGCGGAAGCGGCCGCGTTGCAAGTCACGGCGCAAGCCATGGCGCAGCTAACGAAGTCGCTCGCGACGCACGGGATGCAACTCGACGCGAAGCAACTGGCAATCGCGTTCGGCGTTCCGTTCGTTGCCGATGACGCGGAAGGCGCGGACGGCGTCAACGCGCTCTTGTTCGACGTGAGCCTAAACCAGGCGTTAGAGCTTGCGCAAAACCAAGGCTTGCGGCCGACCGAACAAGCGGTGCGCGACATCGTACAGCGCGCGGGCATCGCGCTCGAAGCGCAGCCGAAGGACGAAGAGTCGCCGCGAGAGATCCCGCTCGCACCTACTGACATCGCCAAGGTGATCAAGGTGGTCGAAGCGCGCGCGAGCGTGGGCGTCCCGCCGATGGGCGACGAGCGAGACCAGATGACGATCTTCGAACTCGCGTCGATGACGGCCGAGGGCGCGAAGAGCGAAGGCGAGATCGACGTGGCGGAAGCGGAAGCGGCGGCGGACGCGGACGCGGACATCGAAGTCGACAACGCAACGGAAGACGACGACGGGGCGCAAGTAGCATGACCAAAAGAGAGCAACAGCGATTCGCTCCACACGGTGCGCTAGCGGTTCATCCGAAGGCCTTCGGCGCGTTGTTCGACGTCGTCGAAGATCAGACCGCGGAGTGCGCGCCGCCGACGGACGGCGTCGCAATCGTTCCCGTTCGTGGTCCGCTCATGAATCACGAAGAGTTCTTCTTCGACTCCTACGCGTCGATCAAACGCCGCGTTGCGTTCGCTATTGAGTCGGGCGCAAGAACCGTCCTACTCGACATCGACTCCCCCGGCGGACTTGTACACGGGGCGTTCGACACGTCGCGCGAGCTTCGGCGAATGTGTGCGGAAGCGAACGTCGAGTTGCGGGCGCACGTCACTGCGCAAGCCACTTCGGCAGCGTATGCAATCGCAACGGCGGCGAGTGTGATCGGCGTGGCGAAGTCGGCGACCATCGGTTCCATCGGCGTGATCGACATGCTCGTGGACGAAACGGCAATGACCCAAGCAATGGGGATCAACGTCCAGGTCGTTACGTCGGGCGAGCGCAAGGCGGACGGGAACCCGAATGTGTCGGTTTCCGACGGGGCAGTGATGGCGTCGCAATCGCGCGTCAACGAGCTCGCGGAAATGTTCTTCGACCTCGTCGTCGATCACGGATGGGCGAAGAGCGCCAGCGACCTCGACGGGTTGCAGGCAGGAGTGTTCACGGGCGACGCCGCGGCGTCCCTTGGACTCGTGACAGCGGTCGCGACGCTCGCGGAAACTATCGCACTCGAAGCCCCGGCGGGCGACGAGGCGGGAGCAACGGAAACAAGAAAGGTAGAAAACACAATGGCAGAACCAATGGAAGACGCCGTCGCCTCGCTTCGAAGCATCGCAGAGGGCGAGGACGAAGAAGAAGCAAACAAGGCGAAGGCCGCTCTCAGAGCGCTCGGAGCCGAGGGCTTCGAAGAGGACGACGACGAAGAGAAGTCGAAGGCCGAGGACGAAGAGGAAAAGGAAGCCAAGGCCAAGGCCGAGGACGAAGAGGAAAAGGAAGCCAAGGCCAAGGCCGAGGACGAAGAGGACGACACGAGTGCCAAGGCCGCTCACGCCGTCGCCATGCGCGCCATGGCTGAAGTCCACAACATGAAGGCCGCGGCCGCGCAGGAGAAAGCCGACGCCGAGCGCGCCGAGCTTTTGGCTTCGCGCCCGGACTTTGCGCCGGAGCTTGTCGCGATCCTTTCCGACTCGGAAAAGACGCCGCTCGCAACGGTTCGCCAAATGTGCGCAGACCTCAAAAAGGGTCCGGCGCGCGCAGGCGTAGTCGCTGCGGCAGCAACCGCAACGGGCACACGCGGCGCAACGCAGGGCGACGAGAACGCACCGCGCCTCGCACCCGAAGCGAAAGCGAAGCTCGATCGTCAGATGGGGCTCACCAAGATGTCGACCGAAACGGTCAACACTCCATTCAAGATGACGTTCGGCGCACGCCGTCCGGTGACGGCTGCGGCCGGAAAGGAAAAGTAAGATGGCGAAAAGAACAACGCGCAACGAAGCGTGGGGCTGGTTTGAGCATCCGCTAACGGCTGCCGAAACCGGAGACAAGGGCGAACTTGTTTGCCTCGACACTTCGACCGGACTTTTGGCAATGGGCGCCGCGGGAAGCGCGACGCTCGTTCCGATCGGAACGCTCGACAACGGCGAGGGCGAGACGACTGGCGACGGCGTCACAAACGTCCGCGTCAAACTCTTCACAGAGAAACGGCTTTGGTGGTTCGACAACGACACCGGCGGAACGCCCGTCGTTGCCGCGGACATCGGAAGCGACTGCTACGTGTTCGATAAGAGCACGGTGACGGGCGCCTCCGCGGGAAACTCCGTGGCTGGCAAGGTCTGGGCAATCAACACGCTTTACGGCGTGCTCATCGAGGCGGTCGGCTCCGCAGCCGGTTGATCCAAGGGAATAGGAAAGCAGAACAATGGGTCAACTAACACCGGAATTTCTCTTCGACCTCGAGTCGAACATGCGCGTGATCAGCGCGGCCGAATACCAGCGCTTGACAGCAAAGCTTTGGTTCGCTCGCGTCATGAAAAACGTCGACTCGCTCTCCCGAAAAGAGCGAATCAACTGGCTGCTCGACACCGCGAAGATCGAACGGCCGAACGCCTCGCACGGCGGCGGTCAAGCGATCTTCGAGGACATGGTCATGCAGACAACCGAGTATGAGAACCAGAACGCGGTCGCGGGTCTGGAACTCAAAAAGGAGCAAATGGACGACCTCGACGGCAACGGTGTGCAGATGGCAACCGAGTGGTCGAGGCAGGTCGGCGCGCAAGCGTCTTACTGGCCGCAGAAGGTGCTCGCGCAAGCGATCCGTGACAACGGAAACACCTACGACGGTTTGCCGTTCTTCTCCCCCATCGGTGCGCCGCACCCGGTCAACCCGTTCAACACGGCGGCCGGTTCTTTCGCAAACGACTTCACGGGCGCAGCTGTTGGGATCTACCCCGGCGCGGTTCCCGTGGACACGAGCGTTACCGTCGATGTTGCGCTTAGCAACTTGAACGCGGTCAAGGCGTACATCGCTTCGCTCGTGATGCCGAACGGCGAGGATCCTCGCATGCTCGAAATCAACGCGTTGCTTCACCCGCCGCTTTTGACGGCGCGCATGCAGCAACTCACCAACGCCAAGTTCATCGCGCAAGCGGCGGCGACCGGCGGCGGAAGCGGCGACGTCGAAGCGGTGATCCGAAACCAAGGTTTCGGCGAGCCCATCGAAGCGGCCGAACTCGGAAGCGCATTCGGCGGAAGCGATACCACGTACTACGCACTCGCGACGGAGATCACCTCCGACGCGCTCGGCGCGTTCCTGTACTTGGACCGCGAAGCGTTCGCCATTCTTTTCCACGGTCCGATGACGGACGCACAGCTCGCGCGCTTGCGCAAGCTTCAGTGGACGATCGAGGGACGGAACACGGCGCAGCCGGGTCACCCGTATCTCATGTTCCGCTGCCAGGGCACTTGAGCCCACGCGGTTTCGGCCGCGACTGCAATCGCCTCGCCCTCACAAGGGGCGAGGCTTTCGCGGTGTAAGCATGGCGACCTATCTCGACTACGACGGTTTTACGAAACGAACGACACTACCCCCGTCGTTCGTTTGCGACGTCGAGGATCGTGACAACGGATGGATTGCAACGCAGCTCGAAACCTGGGCGCGGTGGATCGACTCACGTTTGCGCAAGCGATACGAGACGCCGTTCGCCGCATTCGACGCGACGCCGCCAACGCCGCCCACCATTCAACTTTGGTTGACCCGCATCGTCACATGGCGCGTGATGCTTCGCCGCGGAGTCGACCCGAACGACCTGCAAGCCGACACGATCAAAGCGGACCACGACCTAGCGTTGGAAGAGTTGCTCGAAGCGGCGAACAGCGAAAACGGTTGGTTCGACTTGCCCGTGCGAACGGACGCGAACGGGACGGCTATCAGCCAAGGGAGTCCGCTATTTTACTCGGAGCAATCGCCATACGTTCACATGGACGTTCAAGAATGCATCGGACGAAGCGAAGACGAGAGCGGGACGGGTTCCGGTGGCTAGGGGTCGAAACCGAAAAGGCATCGACGATCTAAACGCGCAGATCTCGAAGATCCGAAAGCTTTCGAGTTTGCCGAAGCGTTCGGAACCCGCGTTGCGCAAGGCCGTCGAGTCGCAGACGAAGAGCGACGCGTCGAAGGGCATTGGTCCAGACGGCAAGCCGTACCGCCGAAGCCTCAAGGGCGAAGCCGTTCTGAAGAACGCGGCGAAGGCGATCACCGTGACGGTGACAAGCGCCGTGATTCTAATCAAGCTCACGGGCCGCAACGCGCGGCATCACTTGGGCATCGTGCGCGGCAGTGGTTCTAGGATGTCGCGCGCGCGTCCCATCATTCCGACGAACGACATTCCCAAGGCGACCACCAAGGCGATGAAACGCGCAGCGGTTCAAGAGTTTCGGCGGGTGATGAAATGAGCGAAACGCCTGTAGTTTGCTTGGCGCTCCCCTTGCTGTTTGACAAGGTCGTCGCGCGCTTCGACTTGGAATGCACCGAAGCCGAACAGTCGTTCGGGTGGCGCACGCCGACGAAGTTGAAGACGACGCGCGCGCGTATCGCATGGGTTCCCGGTTCCCCGTCCGGCCAAGTGGGTGACATCGGCGCGCCAAAGAAGACGGGCGACACAACGACCTATCGATCCCTCGCGACGCTGGGCGAACTCTTTACGGTGTACATCGAAGTCAGCGATCCGAAGTATCCCGAAAACGAGCGCGAGCAATACACGCAAACGCGTCTCATGTTCGACGCTTGGCTGCGCGCCGTTTACCTCGCCGCGTACGGAACCTTCGAGATTCAATCGCTCGATTGGAACACCGAAAAAAACGAACGACGGAACGGCGCGGAGTTGATCTGCGTTTGCACCGTCGAAGCCGTGATCCCCGACGCTCCGCACGAACTCATTCCAACGGATGCAACCGCCGATATTTCGACAAGCCTAGAAGACGTCACAGAACAGACCGTGACGCCGACCCCCTAAGGAGAAAAGACAATGTCTCAGCCCGCAGTAAATCTAACAGAACTCGACGGAGCGCTAGGGATCGTCCCGACGACTGCGGGCCGTTTGCTTGCCGTCGTCGGCGTTTCGGATGCCGGTCCGCTCGACACGCCCGCAACGTTCTCGCGCGTGTCCGACCTCGTCGCCTCATTCGGAAACGGTCCGGCCGTCGAAGCCGCGGCGATTATGATGGAACGCTTTGGCCGTCCGGTCATGTTCGTCCGAACGGGCAACACCGTGGCGGGCTCCTACCCAGCGGGCGCCGTAGTCGTCTTCGCAGGAACGGGCACTTCGGTGATCACCGTCGACAACGTGGGCACCGCGCCGATCGACGACTTCGAGTTTTACTTCCGCGTTGTCGTCGGCGGAACGATTGGCGTCGACGGGATCACGTTTCAGTGGTCGCTTGACGGTGGCCGAACGCTTTCGCCCGTGACGGCGCTCGGCGTCGCAACCTCGTTTGTCTTCCCCACGTCCGGCGGGTCGCAGATCGACTTCGCCGCGGGGACGCTCGTCGCAGGTGACACCGCGACATTCCGAGGTGACGCGCCCAAGTGGAACGGAACCGAGGTCGGCACCGCGCTCGACGCGCTCTTCGCTTCGTCGGTCCAGTGGGAAAACGCCCACGTCGTCGGCGACCTCGAAGCGTCGGACATCGTCATCATTGACGGGAAGTTCACCGGAGCGATCACGAGCGGCAAGTACCGCGGATGGATCGGCGGCGTACGTATGCCCGACCTCGCCGAGACCGAAGCCGCCTACGCAACGGCGCTCGACACGGCCTTCTCAGCTTCGGCAACCGTGCACGG
Organism: Sycon ciliatum; assembly: GCF_964019385.1. Classification (NCBI taxonomy): domain Eukaryota; kingdom Metazoa; phylum Porifera; class Calcarea; order Leucosolenida; family Sycettidae; genus Sycon; species Sycon ciliatum. Next base: position 21,111 of record NW_027044749.1, on the reverse strand, counting down.
CGAGATCTGCGCAGCGGCATGCAAAACAGTGTCGTCGGTTTCCGGCCGTCGCTACCGTCGTTCCCCGTCGTTCACCATCGGCCCACGCGAGCAAAGCGTAAGCGAAGAGATCAACATCGCCGACGTCAACCTGGGAACGCTTCCCGGCGTTTCGATTCGCGACAACAACGGCAACGTCGACGAGCACGACGAGAGCGTCAACCCCGGGCTCGACGATCTTCGCTTCACGGTGCTGCGCACGTGGGACGGCATCCAAGGCGTGTACGTCAATCGCCCCCGCGTGTTCTCCGCGGCGGGTTCCGACTTCGACATTTTCCCAAAGCGTCGCGTGCTGAACATTACGCACGGCGTGCTGAGAAACTATTTTATTCGCAGGCTCAACAAGCCCATTCGCGTTGACAACCTAACGGGATTTATTCTCGAGGCCGATGCGCGAGAGATCGAAAGCGGCGCACGCGCTGCGATGAGGTCTGTGCTTCTCGCGAAGCCTAAGGCGTCCGGAGTGGAGTTCACGCTTTCGCGGACGGACAACATCCTCTCAACCAAAACGCTCACCGGAAACGCTCGCGTGATTCCGTTGGCCTATCCGGAGTTCATCGACTTGTCTGTTGGATTCCTTAACCCGGAACTTCAGATCGTGTCCGTCTAAATGGGTCGCGCTGCAAAGATTCATCTTCTAACGGAGCGGACTTGTCGCAAATGCGATGAGACGAAACCCGTTGCGGAGATGATTAGTGACAAGGGCAAGCCAACGACGCTTTGTCGCGAGTGCAACAAGATGGAGCGGTATGAAGCCAACAAGGAAGATCATAAGGCAAAGGTCCGCGCTCTTCGAAAAAAGCAAAAGAAGTCAGACCCCGCTGGCGTTTCAAAACGAGACCACGACCGGTACTGGGAAAAGAAAAAGAAAGACCCTATCGGGTATGTGCTCGCACGGTTGAAGAGAGCGGCAAAAGCAAAGGGTCTTGCGTTTGATCTAAAGCGCGCAGACATCTTTATTCCGAAGCACTGCCCAGTGCTTGGAATAAAGCTAAATCCCATTGCTTCGGGTCGCGGCGATGGATGTCCCGAGGTGGACCGACTTGTTCCCGAACTTGGATACGTGCGCGGAAACATTTCGATCATTTCGCATCGGGCGAACCGAATAAAAGACAACGGAACGGCTCTAGAGCACGAACGAATCGCGGCGTGGATGCGCGCGCAAGGAGAAGACAATGGCAGATGAGTTGCGCGTAAATGGAAATTTGTACAGCTGGGGATCGATCGAAGTGAAAGTGGACGGAGAGCGATACTTCGGATTCACCTCGATCGGATACAGCGATTCACGCGAGCGCGTGAAGGGCTACGGAATGGGGCGCGCACAAGCGCCGCGAGGTCGTACGCGAGGCAAGTATTCCGTGGAACCTGTGACGCTCACGGGCACCAAGGGATCGATGCAGACGTTGCGCAAAGCGCTCGCCGACGCGGGTGACGGCGAGTCCTACGGCGACACCGTTTTCCAGATCGTTGTCGAGTACTTCGAGAGCGAAGAGAACCCGATCACGGTTGAACTCGAAGACTGTGTTTGGACGAAGAACACGACGTCAGAGGAAGAGGGACCCGATCCCTTGACCGAAGATATCGAGATCGATTGCATGCGCATCCGACGCAACGGATTGCTGTTGTTTGATAACTCAGAAGGCGCCTAAGGCGCACTCTCAAACGTAAGAAACCAAGGGGCACCACATGGAAATGAACACAGAAGAAAACACGAACGCCAACAGTCTCGAAGCGCGCAAAGCGAAAGCCGAAGCTCGCAAGCGAGCGGCCGAAGAGAAGCGCCGAGCGGCCGAAGCGGAACACGAAAAGATTCGAGAGATCGAAGTTCTGGAGATGGAAGCCGACGACGAAGAAGCGATCGAGAAAGCGGAAGCGGAACACGGGATCGGAAAGGTCGCGGTCATTCGTACAAGCATGGGATGCGTGATCGTGAAGCGACCGCGGCCGATGGTGTACAAACGCTTTCGCGACAAGGCGGAAGCGAAGACAAGAGATCTCGAGTTGCTAGTGCGCGACGCGCTCGTTTACCCGGACTCGGCGCGGTTCGACCTTATTTTGACGGAGCAGCAAGGGACGCTCGACCGCGCGGCAAACAAGGTCGTCGAGCTCGCGGGCTTCCGCGCAAAGGAGGCCGCGGGAAAATCCTAGCGCTGCGACGCGAGGCTAAGACCGACCTCGGAAAGTGGGCGCAGTGTCTACTTTCCGCGCTCGGGAACGAGTCGCAGGAAACCGACGCCGAATACATTCGGGCCTACACGGGGGCCATGTTGTTCGCGGAAGCGATGCATGATGTAAGACAAATCAAAAGGCTGCTAACGCCAAAGAAAAAGTGAAAGACGATGGCCGACGAGAAAGCAACCTTTGCGATAGTTCTAGAGGACGAAACCAGCGGCGCAGCGGACGCGGCGGCGAAGTCCTTAGAAACGTTGCGCGGGAAGATCGACGCCGACACGAAGGCGCTGTCTCGTATGTCGAAGGCGATGCGCCAAATGAAGGCGGCGGGACTGAAAGGTTCCGACTCGTTCAAGCAGCTTGCCGATCAGGCGAAGGCGCTAAAGTCTGCCATCGGTGTGAACACCGAACAGTTTGTGAAGCTCGGCGGAACGTTCGATAAGCAAGTGACCCCAAAGGTTGAAAGCATGTCGAAGGCATTCATGGGGGCGAACGGTCCGCTAGGATCTTTGTCCGGTGGCATGGGCAAGCTAGGCGCCCTCATGAAGTCGCCCGTGGGTCTCACCGTGGCGCTATCCGTGGGCGTGGTGGCGCTTGCCGTTGGTATGGCAAAGCTCACCGTTGCCGCTCTCGGCGCCGTCAAGGCAATGGCCAGCTTTGCGATCGTGTCCAGCGACGCGCGTCGTTCCGAGGCTTTGCAGATCGAAGGCCTGAACACTCTGCGGAACGCGTATGGCCGAAGCACGGCGAGCGTCAACGAGTATCAGGCGGCGATCGATCGCGCGTCCGATTCTTCGAACGTGGGAAGGCAGACCCTTAGGGGGTATGCGTCGTCGCTGTCACGCGCAGGCCTTAGAGGCGATGCGCTAACGGAAGCCGTTGAGGCAATGGGTATAGCGGCGACCGTGCAAGGGGAGCGAGGCGCGAATCGGTTTCGCGCCCTTGCCATGAATGCGCAACTCGCGGGCGGCAGTGTGTCCGATCTAGCGGCGAGGTACCGCGACGAGCTAGGCCCCATCGCACGGCGAGTGATGCTCTCGCTCGACAATCAATCGAATAAGCTGAACGACAACCTAGAAAGAATGTTTGGCGGGCTAAATACAACGCCGATGCTAGAAGCGCTCGACTCCGTCGGTTCGCTCTTGTCGCAGTCGACCTCGTCGGGCCGTGCACTGAAGGCGCTTTTCGAAGCGTTGTTTCAGCCGTTGATTGATTCGGTCGGGGAGGCTTCGCCGATGATAGAAAACTTTTTCAAGGGCATGGTTATAGGCGCACTCATCGCGGGCATTGGTTTGCTTCGTTTGAAAAACGAACTGGACTCAGTTTTTCCCGGATTCATCGGTGACGCGGGCACGGCTAAGATGGCGGTTTTCGCGGGCATTGCAGCTTTTGCGATCTTCGTTGGAGTGCTGGCGCTCGCCACGGTGGCGGCGCTTGCGCTGGCGTTTGCGATGTTCCTCGTCGCGCTGCCGTTCCTAATCGTCATCGGCCTAATAGGTTTGGTGATCGCGGGGATCGTGCTCCTCGCCATGGGCATTGTGTCCGCTATCGAATCCATCGGCGAAGCGTTCGAAGCGATCGGCGACTTCATTAGCGACATGTTTGACGGCATCGTCGAAGCGATCTCCGGCGAGACGCCGCGCGTTGAAAAAGCATTCGTGGATATGGGCGATAACGCCGCGTCCGGGTTTGCCGATTCGCTGGGCATCGCGTCGCCGTCGAAAGTATTCGAGGGCTTCGGAAGAAACATTGTCGAGGGCGCCATTCGTGGCGTTGACTCCGGAGCGGATAGCCTACAGGCGACGACGTCTAACCTAGTCGAGGCTCCCGTCGAGGGCGTACAAAACGACGTGTCCAACTTGACGGACGCGCCCATCGGCGGAGCGGCGAGCGGGCCTACGACTATTTCGATCGGTGACATCAATATCAACGTCGACTCGGAAGATGAGCCACGCACGATGGCGGAAGCGTTCCGCGACGAGTTGGCCAACGTACTTGAGGGCGTAAACATCGAGCTAGGGGCCGCGACGTAATGCCATTCGATCCCATCACATCGCCGATCGATTACATCCTTTTGGCGGGCAAAAGATCTCCCGGTCTGGGCACGCTTTCGAACGTTACTTCGCCGCGTCGGTGGGACGAACGAAAAGGGTATGCGCTCAGCGGCGCTCGCATTGTCTACGGTGGCCGGGGACTCGCGCGACCCATATTCACTATTCGTCTTTACACGTCGGAAGACTTCGCGGCGTGGGATGAATGGAAGGAGCTTGTAAAGGTCCCGCCCGTTGGGGAGCGACCACACCGGGCGAAGGATGTTTGGCACCCGATACTAGAAGATAGTGGGATCACAAAAGTCGTTGTTGAGGACGTAACGGGCGCGCGCCAGACGGCCGACGGCGAGTGGACAATCGATATAAAGTTCATTGAGTTTCGACGTCCGCAACCGGCGCTCGCGACCGTGGGTTCCAGCGAAGAGCGACCGCTAAGCGAAGCGGATCAGGTGATCGAAAACCTACAAGGCATCATAGAAAACAACGGAGTGGGCTCAATCGTCGATGCCTTGTCTCCCCTGGATTAGCAAGTGACCGCATACGCAAACGTAAATGGTGAGAGTGTCATCGAAGGGAGCCTTCACGTTCCAAACGTCGGCGTGTGGTGGGCTGACGTTGTATTCGAAGGCGAGCCTAGTTTCGAGGACTCTCAAAGCGTGACGCTAAACCTGGGTGACCTTGCGCTAACTGGCAGCGTTGACCCGAGTCACAATGGGACGTTCGGTCAACAAAGGAGAATGCGGATCCTCGCGGGCGCTGGCGGATGGGGGAACCTGATCACCGCGCAGCATTACCACAATGACGCGGGCGTACTTTCGAGAGCCGTTGCCGACGATGCCGCTCGACTCGTGGGCGAATCGTTAGGGGCCTTCGCGCCCGCTGCGGATAAAATCGGAATCGACTACGTGCGACAAGCTGGCCCGGCGTCCCGCGTGCTGGAGGAGATGATCGGAGGCGTGGCGTGGTGGGTAGGCTACGACGGCGTAACGGTCGTGGGCGAGCGCACCACTTCGGAAGCCCCCCTCGACGCCTATGAGGTTTTAGAGTTCTCCCCGGCGGAATCCCTCGTCACGCTGGGCGTCGACGATCTCACGAAAATCGGGATCGGGTCGGTATTCTCAAACGGCCTAGACGCCCCTCTAACGGCCTTTGAGATCGAAGTGGTCATCTCGTCCGAACGGGCCCGGGTAAAGGTCTGGGGCGGCGGCACGGCCACGGGGCGGGGGCGTCTCACGGCTACGCTGGTCTCGATATTCGAGGCCGTGCTTCGACGTAGGCTTTTTGGCAAATACCGCTACCGGGTGGTGCAGATGAGCGCCGACCGTGTGGAGTTGCAGGCGGTCGCTTTGGCCGAGGGGTTGCCGGACGTGATCCCCGTCGCGATGAAACCGGGCGTGAGCGGGGCCCACGCGGAGTTGACTCCGGGGTCGGTTGTGCTCGTTGAGTTCACGGAAGGGAATCGGACGTTGCCGCTGATCACAGCATTCGCTGGCAAAGGCGAAGAAGGCGACGCGCCCGAAGAGTTGGACTTTTCGGTCATGACGACGCTACGCCTCGGAAGCGATGCGGCGACGGAAGGCGTCACGCTGGGCGACTCGCACAAGTCATGGGCGGACGGGCATAAACATCTGTATCAGCAAGCAACTGGGTCTGGCGTAAGTGGAGCCATACCGCTGTTTTCGTCGACGCCCGTGACCGGTACGCCGGTGTCACCCGTTTCCGATCCGGCGCCCGACCCTTCGACGAAAGTGAAAGTTGAATGAGCGAGGAAGTCAAAGCACACATGGCGGCGGAGATTGCGGCGGTTGTTCAGATCGTCGACTTCCCTACGGCGCCGTTTGGTTACGGGTCGGACATCTCCGGAGCGCTCGACGTTGACCCGACGATGGCGGAGACGAATCCATTTTCCACGCTGGCGCTCGCCGAGTCTCTGGTGCGCCGGCTCGACACTCCGCGCGGCTCACTTCCCGATGACAAAAACTGGGGCATCTCTGTCGCGTCTTACCTGAACAAGGGGAGCACATCTCAGGATATTTTGCAGATCGCTGGGCAGATTCGTAACGAGCTATTGCTCGACGATCGCGTCGACACTCTCACCGTCGAAATGAAACCTGACGCGGTTGGGAAAAACGTTCGCGTTTCGATCTCCGTGCAACCTTTGGCAGCGTTCGCTGGGCCGTTTACGCTCACGCTAAACGCTAGCGACACCGGACTGATACTAGAAGAAATAGAGGCGGCTACGTAATGGCAACCCTGAAGGAACTAACGACGCCACTCACCACGGCGGAAGTCAAAGCGGTCATCTATGCCGCGATCGAAGCCTTCGGCGTCAAAACAACGTCGTGGAAACCGGGCGCGATTGCGCGGACGATCATCGCGGGAAACTCGATTGTGCTATCCGGATTGTCGTTGCTTCAGCAACGGATCGCAGAGTCAGGATTTCTAGAGCTGTCGTCGGGAGACTGGCTCACGGTCGTTGCCAAAGAGGTTTACAACGTCGAGCGAAACAACGGGACGTTCGCCTCTGGTGACGTGACGCTAACAAACACCGCGGGCGGAGTGTTTGCGCCGGGCATCGGTGACGTGATCGCACTCAATACCACGAGCGGGAAAACATACCGAAACACGGCGGCGTTTGCGCTTGGCGTTGCGCCCGATTCGGTGATCGTCCCATTCGAGGCGATCGAGCTCGGCGCGGACTCTACGGCAAGTGGCGGCGACATCGACGATCTAGAAACCGTTTTGCTCGGCGTCACCGTAACAAACGCAGCAGCGCTAGTGGGCAAAGATCCCGAAACCGACGCGGACCTGGTCACTCGATCTCTTGCTAAGACCGGGACGCTTTCTCCCAACGGCCCGGGCGACGCGTATAGGTTCGTTGCGCTGTCGGCGGAAACCACGTCGGGTCAACCCGCCGGAGTAACCCGTGTCACGGTGACACCAGATGGCATGGGCAACGTAGCGATCGTTGTGGCAGACGGAGCGGGCACGCTTGCGGGGACCGTGGGGGATCTATCAACGCCATTGGGCGCCGTAGACGAAGCGATACAAACACAGGTAGTGCCACTCGCCGTCACGGCGACCGTCACGGCGGCGACGCCTCAAGTGGTGGCGATCACGTACGAAGTGTGGACGAAGGCCGCGAGCGGCGTGACAGCAACTCAACTTGGTGACGCAATCGACCTCGCGCTAACAAACTATCTAGCGGTGGTCGACATCGGCGGAGTTAGAAAGGTAGCCGGTCCGGGGTTCGTTTTCCTCGACGCGCTCGAGAGCGTGATCGGAAACGTCGTTGGGCAAGAGAACTTGATCGATCTTGACGTAACGGTGCCCGCAGCGGACTTGGCCATAGGCGCGTCGAGTGCGCCCGTAGCTGGAACACCTTCACGAACGATCAACATCGTAGCGCTATGACAATCTTCGACTGGAAAAACGCAGCGCTTAGACAAGTCCCCCCGTGGCTTCGTCGTGCGGTGGGCGGCGCGGTGACGAAGGGCATGGCGACCCCAGTCGACAACGAACAGGTTAGAACCGCCGAAGCGGTTTCGCTTCGCTTCCCCGGAGGTGGTCCTAGCAATAACGCCGTGATCCACCCCGAAGCGCTTTCGCTCATTGGTCGCGAGCGTCGCATTCTGCGCGGACCGGGCGAAGAAGATGCAACGTTTGCGGAACGCCTACGAGGTTTTTGGGACGCACATCGAACGCGCGGCGGAGCATATGCGCTTCTCCAGCAAATGCACGATTTCCTTTTGTCGACGAATAACGTTCCCATTCAGTATGTCGATCAAAAGGGAACGAGCGTAACAATCGACGCCGCAGGAGTGTTCACTCGTTCGGTCGTTCCTAGCTGGTCGGGCGACGGAGAAGATCCTCCCAACTGGGCCCGATTCTTTCTCGTAATCTTTCTTGCTGGCGAAACCGTATCAGTGCCATTGGTCAACGAGAACGGCGAAACGATGACGACCGAGGACGGGGAAACCATCCTAGTCGAGACTTCGATCTACACGCTAACCGCCGACGATATTGACACGATCTGCAGTGTCCCCCGAGAGTGGAACGCGGCTCACGTTGACCGCATATATATTTCGTTGCTACCTGGTGGCGGGGCCGCGTGGGGATTGCCGGTTGGGATTGAGTGGGGCGAAGTCGCGCGAACATGGGGAGACTCCGGCGGCGGTTCGGTTTTACTCACCTGCTAGAAACAAGAGGAACACATGCCACAAAACATCACAGACGTCGTTACGTTCACCGACCCCCTTACGGCGCCCGCCGACGGCGACCCGTTGGACGCGAACTCGATTATCACGAACGGGATTCAAGGCCTGGCGAATCGCACGGCGTACCTAAAAGACATCGTCGAACCTGTACCGATGCCGTCGCGGTCGATTGTTTTGGCCGCATCTTGCTTTGCTCAACCCGATTCGGGCGACTGGGTAAAGGACGGGTTTGGCGACTCGTCGCGTCTTGTTCAGGTGAACGCCGGCGCGCGTTTGCTTTTGGACGTTTCTAAGCTTCTGCCGACGGGCGCGACGGTTACGGAAATAAAATGCATCGTCACCGCTTCCGCCGCCAGGGGTCTCGGCTTTCGCATGGTGGCCTCGGCGAGGAGAATCACTCCCAACTTCACAACGGTAGCTACGGGAACAAGCGTTTTGATCCCAACGCTTGTGCAAGACGATGGGACCGCAACGCTTCAGTTTCTTACGTACGCCCCCATACCTACGATCCCCATCATTGCGGGAGAGATCATTGTGTTTGAAATACAGGCTGGCAACGGTGCGCCAAACACAGACGAGGTTCACGCGGTACGCCTCACGTTTGACGACCCGGGGCCGCGCAGCTTCTAAGGAACAAACACGATGTCAAAAAAAGTAACAGACCTTCCCGCCGCGACCGTTCTGAACGACGCCGACGACTTTCTAATTTCTCAGGCTGGCGTTTCAAAAAAGCTTCCGGCGTCACTCGTGGGCGGCGCGGCGGGACCATACGGAACGCTCGCTTTCGAGTGGAACAAAACCGACGTAAGTCAGTTCGCCGCGTCACCGACGTTTCGTGTCGCGACGGGCGGAGTCGCCGGCGCGCTTTCGGTGTTTGCTACGGCCGAGCACGGGAACGTTCTGCGCTACACGGGCGGAGCGGGCGCGGGGACAGGCGTGACGGAAGTATTCCTTGCAAACGACGCGCTCATCTTCGACGGAACGAAGCGGGACATGATGATCGAAACAGTCATGTTCGACGATGGCGCGGTGGCAACCAGCACGTTCGGCGGGGTAGCGTTCCTATGCAACGACGCGGCCGATCACGGGTATGCACAATGCGCTTCGGTGCACACCAATAACCGAAACCTTTGCATCAATAACGGCGTGATCGAATCGACCGCAAGCGGCGCGGGCTCGTCAGCTGACTTGATCGCCCAGTACGATCTACACGCAACAAAGCCCGCCGGTGCTCCGCCGTTCGCTACGGTCATCATGCGAGGTACAAACAAAACCCAGGACGCAGAGAACGTCAAGCGAACGGGCAGCAGTGCAGCGGCGCGCGCATTCATGTCAGACATGGGAGATAACAGCGTGCTTGGCGCGACATGGAACGCCGAAGCACTGGACCGATGGGGTATCTGCATGCACTCGGACACCGGCGGTGTAACCCCCGCGACAGCGGACTTTCTTTCGATCAGGGTGTTCGTGAAATAGTGGACCGCGACTCGCCACCCCCTGGCATTTCCATGCCGCCGAGCAAGCTCGACGACGACTACCTCCGTCGCAAACTCGAAGCTATTTCGAAGTCGCAGGCGCGCCAGAATCAGATCGAAGCGGAGCGCACGGGCGCGGGTAAGTCGCAGGCGCGTTTGATCGCCATATTCGGGACGCTGATCACGGCGGCGGCGATTGGCGGTTTCGGATGGGTGTGGTCGACGTCGGCGGACACGGCGCGCCAGTCCGCGGCGATCGAACGCATCTCGGAACGCCAATCGGACCACGACCCCGCGCCGCCCGGGCACGACGAGATCGAAGCGGACATCCACAACAACGGGCGACGCATTGACTCGGCCGAGCAAACGATGCGAACAATCAACGAACGGCTCGACCGGATCGAACGCGAGAGCGGCGAGCGACACCGGGAAGTGCTCGAAGAACTTAGGCGGCTGCGCAACGCGCGGCGAACGTGGGGCGGACGATGAGCATCTTTCAAGGCAAAGCGAACGGCGGAGGGGGCGGGGGGTCCGCGGTCTTCGAGAAAACGATCCGGTACGGCAACCCCGCGTCGGGCGACTTCGACTTCAATTTTTTCGTGACTCAAGAGTGGACGGTCAACGAGATCAAAACGTCGATGGTGAACGGCACTGCGCCTAGCGTGACCTTCGAGGTTCGCTTCGGCCCGGACCCGTCGTCGCCCGCGAACGGTACGGCTGTGATTCCCGGCGGTACCGTGACGACGAACCAAACCACGGGCGACTCGATCACCGCGGGTTTGACGAACGACGTGATCCCCGCGGACTCGCACGTGTGGCTTCGACTCATCGCGGTGACGACCGCCGCAGCGCAGCCGGAGTCGTTCGGCGTAACGATCGTGGGGACGATCTAATGATGGAAGGTTACCCGGTTTTCAAGCCCATCGAGATCGAGGACTTGGGCGCGACGCTAGTCGACATGCGTTCGCTCAAAGAAGACGAATGCATCCATTGCGTGATCGGAATTTGGAACGGGTGGCAAGCGCGTTACGTCGGAACGGAAAAGGAAGGTGTGCCGATCCTCGACGACCCGGACGCGATCACGTTCGCGCTTCGCATGGGCAAAGAGATCGTGGGCGCCGGGTTGCTTTACGACATTGTGCGCAGCGACTTCGACAAAGAGGGCGGCGTCACGGTCGAAGCGAGCTTTCTCGCAATCGGTCCAGGCAAGGCCGTCGAAGTGCTTACCGAACGAGCCGACGGCGCGAAAGCGTACGCCGCAGAAGAACACAAGATCACGTCCGTTGTCGTGAAGTTGCGGCGCGAACGTGGCTAGCGTTTCGAGTGTCACGAAAGTTCAGCTCGACGGGGGGTTGTGGACGCACGTTTTTGGAAACCAAAATGCGTCGTGGATCTTTGACCAACGTCAGATTTCTGGAAACTTTTTCCTTGGACTTCAAGGGCAAACGTCAAACGTGTTTGCCGCCGGCATTCCGCGCGGCGCGGTTATCGAATCCGCGTTCATGCGCGTTTGGGCATACTCAAACAGTAGTGCCGATCCGTACGTGACTTATCTAAACTCGCCGATCCGAAATGACGGCTCGCTTTTGCGTCGCCCTTTGGTGAATCCAACCTTGCCTTTCACGGGATGGCGTACGGACCAATGGTCAAACGCCAACATGAGCACTCTAAACACGACGCTTTCACTACAGCAACAAACGTCGGGCGGAACGTCTAATCTCGCGTGGACGATGCGGCAGCTCGACGCGATGGGCACGGGCGCATTTTCTTCGACGTGGCGCGACCGCATGGCGCAGTACCTTTTACCAACGAGCACTTATTCGATCGGTGCGATCACGGTCGAGTTTGCAAAGAACGGCGCGCCGGCGGGCAACGTTCGTTTGCAGATCATGGGCGCGGTACTCGACGGCGGTCTGCTGGTGCCCGACGAAACGGTTTTGGCCACGTCGGACGTGCGCACGCTCGCAAGCATCCCGGCCGGTCCGTCGTCGCAGTTATTCAACTTCACGGGCGCAGACCAAATATCGCTCGTCAACGGGACGTCATATTTCATCGTCATCGTGCCGGACACGTACGCCGCGGACAACGTCAACAATCTCGTCGTGCGATACCAAAACACGTTCCTTTCGAACGGCGGGTTGCGGCACTACGGAACGGACCGTGATTCCCGGTGGCAACACTACCCGGGCGCAGCAGACGCGGACGCGGCATTCATTGGTGCGCGCCCCGCGGGACAGATTGGGCCGGACATAGCGTGGAACATTCCGACTTTCGTCATCGCGAGCCAATACGACACGCCGGATATTTCGCCCATCGTTCAAGCGCAAGTAAACGCCGAAGAGTACGTGGGTTCAGATGAGGCGATCATCGTCACGACGGCGGGCAACTCCGGAAATTTCTCTCGCATCTGGCGTAGCGCAAACTTCGTCAACACGAACTTCGTTCCGGAACTGCACGTCACGTGGCGACCCCCGCGACGGATCGTTATTTAGGAAACTCCCATGGCTGTACTATCCGCATATTTTCAGACCGACACGGGCGCGCCGCTCGTTTCCCCCGCGACCACTCCGACGATCCTCGTCGTGCGCTCGGACAACACCGTCGACCAAGCGGCGACCGCGATGACCGAACTGGCGAACGCACCCGGCTGGTACGTGTTCACGTTCGCCACCGTCGACGCGCGCGAATACGTGTTCACCTGCGACGGGGATCCTATCGCAGCGGGGCAAGTCCCGGCGACGGGCCGCTACGTGACGGGCGTCGTCTCCGGGACCGTCGTCGAGCGCGTCGAGGTCGACGTCCCCGCGATCCTCGTCGACACCGATGCGCTTGAGACGCGCTTGACGGCGTTGCGTGCTGCGAACCTCGACGAGGTGACGGCGCTGCGCATGGCGGAGCTTGATCCGGCGAACGTCCCGGCGGACATCGACACGCTCATTTCGCGACTCACGGCGCTACGCGCTGCGAACCTCGACGAGGTGACCGCCGTGCGCATGGCAGAACTCGACGCCGCGAACTTGCCGGCCGACGTGGACACGTTGCTTTCCAGGCTCACGGCGTTACGCGCAGCGGCGCTCGACGAGATCACCGCGGTGCGGATGGCGGAACTGGACGCCGCGAACTTGCCCGCGGACATCGACACTTTGCTTGGCCGGCTAACCGCGATCCGTGCGGGCTTGCTCGACAACCTCACGAACCTCGACGCGCTCGTTTCTTCGAGGGCAGCACCGGGCGACGCGATGGCACTTACGCCGGCCGAGCGTGCCGCCATTGACGCGGCCTTGTCGGCGACGCACGGCGCGGGCTCGTGGGTCGGCACGTCGTCACAGGACTGGAGCGGACCGGAGCGCGAACAGATCCGCGAAGCCCTCGGCGTGGACGGGACGAAGACGGCGGCGACCGGCGGACAGATTCAAGAGATCGCGGCGGACGTCGCAGAGTTGAATGACGTCAAGATCACAACGGCGCGCGCGAACGCCCTCGACGAGGTGACGGCCGCGCGGCTTTCCGAACTGGACCCGGCAAACATCCCGGCGGACATCGACGTGATCACGGCGCGCACGGCAGACCTCGAAGCGGCGCTCGCGTTCTTCGGTGCGGTCATTGCTTCGCCCGTGACGCACACGCCTACGACGGTGACGGCGGGCGGGTTCTCGTGGTCGGTTGTCGTGGCCGGACCTAACGTGACGTTTACGAGGCTCACCTAATGGCCACGCTCGACGTCTTTTCGACGGTGCACCTAGGCCGACTTCGCACGGGGCCGCCCGCGACGGGGGTCGAGCCGCAGCGCGACGACCTTTTGCGCGCGCACATCGGACGGCTCGCGCTCGACGACGGGACGGAGTTCACGGTCGACGGGGATTTTTGCATCGTCAATCAAGTCGACGAACGCTTTTGCATCGTCAATCAACGCGACGATGTTTTTTGCATCACGAGAGAAGTCGACGGGGACGTGCAGCTATGAGCAAACCAGTTATTCAGCAGGGCGCGATCGGCGTCGTCTTTGTGTTCACCGTCAAAGACGAACTCGGCGCGATCGTCGACCTCTCCACGGCGACGCAACTCGACGCGGTGTTCCGGGCAAACCAGGGGGCGACCTCGAAGACGTTCGGCGGGGTGCTCACCACGGACGGGACCGACGGGAAGTTCCAATACACCACGGCTGCGACAACCGACCTCGACGAGCCTTCAACGTGCTGGCAACGGCAAGGGTTCGTTCAGCTTCCCGGCGGATACGAGGGTCGAACCGAGGTTCGTTCGTTCGTTGTAAAGCCCAACCTGTAAAGGCCCCAAGATGACCAAGAAGAAAACCACCAAAAAGACTACGAAAAAGGCCCCATCCCTGCGCGTGCCCATAGACGGCCCTAGCAGCCCCGCTAAGGCGCCCCCCGTGGACCCGGTCGCCTCGACCGAACGACCCGAGAAAGCCCGGGAGGCGACGGGGCCAGGCGACGGCGGCACCCTCCCCGAGGGGTTGCGCCCCTTCCGGGACCTTATCTCGGACGCCGCCTACGCCGAAGCCCTCGAAGCGGGCGTCTCGAAGCGGAACGCCCTTCGGATCTCGGAAGGGATCGCCGACCGGCTGCGCTGCCCGGACAACCTAGGCGAAGCACCCAAGTCCGGGTTCTACGACCTGCGCGAAAAGCAGGACTACGACTACCCGCACGGGAAGCGGAAGGCAAAGCTACGCGCCCCCGGCGTCCCGGTCCGTCGTGATCCCGCCGACGTCGACACGATCGTGGTTCACCAGACCGCCGTCGAGTTCGGCGTTTCGAAGCGGGCGATCGCAAACCACGGCGGCGACGTCGAGCTAGCGCGGGCGCACCGGGCGCTTGACGTGGCGTGTCACGCGATGGCGTTCCGGCAAGGCTACTTCGTCGCGGCGCACCCGCTCGTCGACTACGTGAACCACGGGAACCGCTTCAACGCGACGTCGCTCGGCCTTGAGATTGACGGGCGATACGCCGGACTTGAAGACGACCCGAAGACCATCGCGCGCGAAGACCTCAAAACCACGTGGGGCGGCGCGCCGACCGTGCTTAGCGAGGACACAATCAAAGCGGCAAAGGACGCGATCGTGTGGCTGTGCGTCGAGGCTGCGCGCAAGGGAATGAAGATCACCAAGATCGCGTCGCACCGGCAGTCGAGCGACACGCGGCGCAGCGACCCGGGCGAAGCGATCTGGCAAAGCATCGTGCTCCCCATCGCCGACGAACTCGGCTTAGAAGTGTTGCGGGATTCACCGTGGAAACAGGGGCGCCCGGTACCCGTTGAATGGGACCCCAAAGGAATCGGAGAATACTGAAATGAAAAAAATCCAATGGCCCACGGCGATCGTTTTGGTCGCCGTCGTACTCGCGGTGATGTCCGCGTATCTCTTCGGCCCGGCGCTCGGCGTCCCCGAAGAATCGCACGCGTCCCTCGTCGCCGGACTCGGCGTGATCGGTTCGCTGATCCTCGCGAACATGCGCGGACTTATCGCGGTGCTGAAAAAGGACAAAGACGGCGACGGATTGCCCGACTTCCTTGACGGCAAAACGAACCCGCCGCCCGCCACGGGTGAGCCCGTCGAAGACGAAGAGGAATCCGACGGCGTCGAAGAGGGGTCGGCGTGAGACTGCCCGACGTTTGGTTGATCCTCGTATTCCTGTTCGCGGTCGTGCTGGCCGCGTGCGGAAACGCGGCGCTCAAAACCAACGCCGTGATCGCGCGCGCCATGCTCGAAGCGCAAACGGAAACCGGACCGGTGATCCGCGAAGCGCGAGTGGAAGCGGGCGTCGAGGCTGCGCGCATTGCGATGTCCGACGGGCTATCCCGCGCCATTGCGCACCGCGAAGCCGAAGCGGCGACGGACCGGTGGGAGTGCGCCGTATCGGGACATCGCCTTTATTCGGAAGGCGTTAGCTCTTACATCGACACGCTCGTTTTGTGGAACGCCGGCGCGGACTTTGAGCTAACCGACGTGATCCCGTTCGCCGTCCGCGCAGTGAACTCTTACCGCGTCATGACGACGTGCCTTGGCGGGCTTGGGATGGAACTACCCGAGCCCGCGTTCCTCGACTTGATCCCGTCCGACTGGGCAGATCAACCCCCACCCCCACCGACGGAGACACCATGAGCGACAACAGAGAAACAGCGGCGGCGATCTTCGACCGAACCGCAAAGCTGGCGGGCACACTTGCTGGACGATCGGAAGGCAGCGCAGCGACCGCACTAGGTGTGGCGGCGGGTATTTCGAAAGCCGTCGCCACCATCGTTCGAGCGATGGGCGTGAAGGACGCCGGGGTTTTGATCGAAGGCCTGGCGCGCGACAAGAACGACGGGAAGATCTCAAACGCAGATTTGCGCGAAGATGACAAAAAAGTCGCCGACGCGGTCGACGATATGTACGACAAGAAAGAAGACGCCGAGGAAACAACGCCGGCGGAAACTCCTGCGTCGAAGTCCAAGCGCAGCAAACGCAAGTCGTAGCCGTACCAAGTGCCCCTTGGGGTTCGGTTGCGGTGTATGGCGCACAGGCCTAGCTTGTGCGCCATGCGTTTATCTAACCAACACCCGCCGGGCCTAATGTGGCTCGCGGTTCTCTTGATCTTACTTGGCGCATTGGTGCTCGCGCGAATGGCATTCGCAGACGAACCCCGCACCACCACCACGCCGCCCGACTCGCCGCGACCGACCGCCGTGCAACTTGCGCTCGCGCTCGACGTCGCACGCACCGCGGTCAACGAAGCGAGCCTAGCCGCCGGTCGCCGTGACGTGGACATGATCTACGAGGCGACGCGCTTTCACGGCGGGACCGACGGCGAGCGTTTGGATTGGCTGCGCCGTCACTCGCGTTGCGCGAACCCGATGGGCGACTGCAATCGCGACGGGCAAGTGGGCGAAGCGGACTACATCGCCGCGGAAGCGCGACCGGGCAACGCAGGCTGGACGCGCTACCTCGAATGGTCGGGCGATGAGCCAGCGAACTACCAGCGTCGAGGTCGCCGTCGAGTGTGGCGCGCGGACCGTTGGCTGCAAGTTCGCGAGCGTGCACTAGCGCGCGTCATGGCGGACCGTCCGACGCGCGTGTGCGGCGTTCCGATTCGAACGTGGGGAAGCCGCACAGACTTCGAAGGCGGCAACGGTAGAACCATCGCCCTCGAATGCGGCGCGCGGAACCTCGGCGGAACGACGCCAGCGCTCGCACGAAACCCACGCGCACGCCGCGCTGTGATTCACCGACCGGTCAACCCAGTGGTAAACGAGGTCGAGCTACGCTAGGTTCGGTTTCGGTTGGTATTGGTTTTCGGCCGAATGCCCCTCGACGCGGAAGGTTCACCCCCCGAACGCGTCGAGGGGTGTTTTTTTGGTGCGTTGAACCCGGGTGTAACAAGGGGTTTGTGCCCCTTCGCTCTCTTGTCGGTCATTTATTTTGCTCGCCCACGTTGCACCCCGGTACAACGTGGGTATACTGAG
This sequence comes from Sycon ciliatum, assembly GCF_964019385.1. Lineage (NCBI taxonomy): Eukaryota > Metazoa > Porifera > Calcarea > Leucosolenida > Sycettidae > Sycon > Sycon ciliatum. Next base: position 3,699 of record NW_027044749.1, on the reverse strand, counting down.
TTCATGACCAACGCCAACAACAACGAAAAGAAAACACCGACCGGACACACCCCAAGAAAGCGACCTCTTAGAAGAAAGACAGAGCTTCTCGAAACGCTATTCGCCAATCGTCACAGGCTTCCGTCTTACTACGTCAACACAACCATCCCCCGATTGGTTGTTGAAATCCGCGCGCTGCGTCACAGCCGATAAGCAAGCCGGACGCGCCCCGCCCCGCCCTCACAAGGGGCGGGGCTTTCCGGGTATGACCAACACCAATACCAACACCCCTTCCGTTCCCGCCCTCGAAGCCGTCAACGTTCGCGAGTTTCGCATGCGCTACGACGCGTTGCTTTCCAAGATCTCCGTTGACTTTCATTCGCTTCGAACCCAGGCGGAGCTTGAGGCGTGGGCGTTCGAAACTCAGCGCGCCTATAAGCGCCTTCGTTTCTGCCGGTGCGCCCGTGCCACGTCGACGGACCGCGAGTGGTCTGAGAAGGCGATCAACCGTGCGGCGCTTCGAATGTGTGACGTCCTTTCGGGCGGGTTCAATCTCCCCAACGTGGCGGTCGCCTAGCTGCTACACCGACACGGCGAGCCCGCTCGTTGACCCTCGCCCGGCTGGTAGCCATGGGCGGGGGTTTTTTATTTCGCGTTGAACCCCGGGTAAACGCTCGCCTTTTCGCTTTGGCTCAAAATAATCGCGCCTTCCCCGTTGCACCGGGGTTCAACCGTGTGCAGAATGTCCTTATGGAAGCCGCCGAGAATGACACCGCCTTCGACCCTGAAACCTGCGAGTGCTGCGGCATGACTTACAAGCGGTTCCGATGCGCCACGATCGCCAGCTTCGGCGACGCGTATCACCAGATCGCATGGACGCGCGAGCACACCAGTCGAGGATCGGTGCTCGCGCACTGGGGTCGATGCAAGCGCGAAGAGTGGGCGCACCACGTCGACACGTGCCGACCCCTCGTGGCTGTCGTCGAATGGGACTTCGACCCCTCGGACTTTCAGGACTAGCAGTAGTTGCCCCGGGGTTGCCCGGGCCGTAAAGGAGCAAGATGGCAGACAAGATCGAACGCGCTTATGATTCCCGCATCGCAACGAGGGTGACGGGTAAACATCGTACGGCGATGGAACGCGCGGCGAAGCGTGCGGGGCTTGACCTCGGCGCGTGGGCGCGTTTGATCCTCGTCGCCGCGTCGAGCCCGCCGGGTAAGAGCATCGCCGCCGACGTGGCACGTGCGCAGGCTGCGGCGGGGATCGAAGTATGAGAACGGAGAAGTGCCGGTCGTGCGGCGCGCTTGTCATTTGGGCGGCGATGCCATCCGGCAAGCGTGCGCCCTTCGACGCCGACAAGGTGAGCCGCGAGGGCACACGAGGCGGATGGGTACTGCGTGCGAACTACGGCGGCGACGTGTACGCGGATCGTCCACTCATCAAGTCCCAAACAACAGCCGAAGAGTATGTGCACTTGTCGCACTTCGCGACGTGCCCGGACGCAAACGACTGGCGACGGTCGCAACGATAGAAAGGCCACCCACTATGGCAACGACGAAAAAGAAACCCGCAAAGAAAAAGCCCGCCGCAAAGAAGGCCGCGAAGAAACGCGCCCCACGGAAGCGACCAAAGCAGCAACCGATCCCAGGAACGGAACGCAAGAAAGATAAGGTGCTCTCGAAGCTGGCGGACAAGCATCTACGATGCGCAGATGGAATCCGCCGAAGCCAAGGCGGCCGAGAACGCTCTGCGCGAGCAACTGTTAGCGGCGATGATCAAGGGCGGCTGTACGTCGTACGAGGACCCCGACCTTGACCTAAGCGTGGTTTTCAGGGCGGGCAAAGATAAGGTCGTGGTGAAGAAACGCCCAGGGTTCAACGGCGCCGACGACGAGCGCTAAAACTTGACGGCTTTGGAGATCAACCGAATGAAGTCGCCAAGCATGCGCCGCGTATCCCCGGGCTGGTACTCCGCCCTGTAGGCCTCCAGACGCCTCGCTAAGCGCTTCTTTCTGCCGCTCTCCGAATCATCGGGGGGCGGCTTTTGCGTGGCTGTCGTGGCGGGCTGGGGCGCTGGCGTGGGTTCCAGGCTTACCAGGCAGATACGGCAACGGGCGGCCGCTCGGTTTTCCGGCGTGAGCGGACCGTTTAGGGCGCCGCAATGCCGGCACTTGTACAGGCGGCCGGGAGCGACGGGGGCGCCAGGGACGACGGGCGGCGGCGGGGGTCGACTGGCGGGGGGATCGTCCCACCCCACGTTAGCGACGGCGCCCCGGTTGACGGCGGCCTGCCATCCCTTGTGGTTCCCCGCGACGATTCCGCACCGTCCGCATGGGTCGTGCCGAGATAGCAGCGTCAACGATAGCCCGCACGCGTTCGGATCGATCGTGTAGTGAACGCGGCTCACGACGTTGCACCCGGTAGCCGGAGCGCGCGCCGCACGGACAATGGTGAAGCGTGTAAGCGCGTACGCCGCACGCGATGCAAAACATTTTGGTGTTGGTTTTCATTCGTCATCGTTCGCACGTTTCGTTTTGGGGTCCAAGTTTTCTACAGTCGCCGCATCCATGACTCGAAGATCACAGGGTCGTCGCCGTCGACTCGCGGCACGTAGGAGTAGGTCGACATGTTGATGAACTCTCGCGCGTCTAGCAACGAGTCGACGACGGCGATAGGGTTCGACTCGAACACCAGCTTATTCGATCCGGCTGTTGCGATGTGGCGACGCACCACGAACTTGCCGGGGAAGTCCGAAGGGTTCTTTGTGATCACCAAAAACTCGAAGCTCACGGCCTTCACAGCTCACCCCTAATCCGGTCGCACAACGCCGTGTTTCGCTTGCTGTCTTTCTTCGTTTTCAATGCCTGTTTTATTCCGGCCTCGTTGCCGACGATGCAGACGCCCGCTTTGCCTCGCGTGATCGCCGTGTAAAGAAGCTGGCGCGTCAGCATGTAGGAATGCGTCGAGTGCGCGACGACGATGACCCACGGCCACTCGCTCCCCTGTGAGTTCCAGCCATCAAACCCGTTTTGAATGAACCTGTTTCCCTCGGGCACTTCGACGCAATATGAGGGGCCGGTGCTGCTGGTGATGTCCGTTATTCTCACGTGCAAAAAGTCGATGCGGTTTCCTGCTATGTGATGTGTGCGCGCGCTTTCCTCAGACATGTAGCCGCGACTTCGCGCGTTCTGTTTCCACGACTCTTGACCTTTCGGGATGTCCCCACTGGACACCGGGACGCGTCGACGTTGTAGACCAGTGTCAGACCATCCGATTGAAAGTCGGTCTGTTTTGCTTTGGGACACGAATCCGATCAGTTGAGCGAAAGCGTCGAGCGAATCCGGGTAAATGGAGACGCGCCAAGCGCCACCGTACGCCGCTCGACTGCTCGCAATGCCGAGCCTCAAAAGCATCACTTGCACAAGTTCGCTCATCTCGGGGTAAGCCGTGGACCACTCGACGTGATCTACTTCCCCCCTCCTATTGAGTGCGACGCTACCGTCCTCAAATAACCCCCGAAGGAACGCCGCTTGAAACGTGTGCGGCGATTGTCGAATGCAAGCGGGGACCGCTTTCTTTTTCGGCTCAAGTCCGCCGATATCTTTGAGCCACGCGACAACGGGGCGACTGCATAACTCGACGGCTTCGCTCCCCGGCATAGAAAACCGACCCGACACGCGTCCAAATAAATCCATCGTGAGAGATTCGAAATGATTCACAA
>NW_027044748.1:0-17000 GCF_964019385.1 Sycon ciliatum | reverse complement strand
CACATCGCTGTTTGAAGGAGGACTACGCCTCTGCCTTAACCCTTTTACAGCAACTGGTTAGACGATCACTCACTCTCTACCTGGTTTGAGTTTAGATGGCGAAAATCAATGATCCTCCGGATATCATCTTCTCGATACGTATAGGATATTGACCTCGGCGGACCTCGGTCTTTTACTCGGCCTATATTTCCCATATAGACCGAAGTCGAGGTCAATATCCTATTTATCACGATTCCTTTGCCATAACCCAAAAAATTGAACCTTTAGGAGCTATTGTAACCTTTTTAGTATAGCATTTGTACTATAGTGTACATAGGATGTTGCCTATTTTGGGTACAAGACTGTAAGAACAACAGGGTTCCGCATCTGCAGCACAGTGGCTGGGTGGTATACGGGGTTGCTTGAGATTCATACTGTTGTGAGTTCGAATCCTGCTTGTTCTCTTCCTTTGTCTTCTTTCTTTCAATTTTTCTTTTTGAAGTGGAGAGAAAAATTCTAAGTCCCTCCAAAGTCGAAAGATTACAATTAATAAGTGGTCGATACAAGTGCAGTGGCAACTCCAAGTGCGGATCCAGCTGTAGCTGCCGAGAATCGAATATATCCTGCCGAAATTGCACACCAGGAAGGAAAGCAAAATGCCGTAACTCTCCTCCCGCCACCCAGTCAACGAATCCCGTAGGTGTTCAAACGGTGCGCCACGTGCCGGCACAATCACCCACATGCTCCCACGGAGGGGTCGGAAGTGCTAGTGGGCGACAGGCTAATGCATGTAGTACTGATCAACATCAGACGACCACCAACCACTTGTCTACCGAGCTTAGCCCTCAGAGTCAAACTGCGCGACACACCTCAACAGTTCATACTGCCCATAGTCTTAGTGCGACCGCCTCCGATATGCCTGTCTCTTGTTCTCAACAGCTGGCTTGGGACGAACTTGAAAATGAGCAGAACCGTGCACTCCTCCAGCCCGTGACTGTACGTGACACTACCCTATTGGCGAACTTGGACTCGTCACAATCATCTGAGCTGGACCTCCACATGGCCCACCCTGTGCCCGAACCCCTCAATGCACCTGCCCCACCACCTGGTCCAGGGGTCAATGATCTCTCCAATCTCCCTGACTACCCGCGTACCCTTGGAGATAGATTCTCACTAGGGGATTTGGGCACACAGGAGACTGCTCGCTGTATCAATACTGCCTATGATACACTAGTCCACTACCGTCCAAATGCAATGCAGGTCCCACGGGGTAACACCGGCAAGGACTTTGTGTCTCAACTCGCACAGTACATTCAGTGCTTTGGTGTGAGAGGACAGTATGAGGGCCAAGCTTTCAAAGTTGCGATGGTGTTTCAAATGCTGCTGCTACAGAAACCACTTGGCCCATCAGAGAAACCAGCCAGTACACTCGAACGGCGGTTAACAGAGTGGAAGAAGGGGAACCTGCAGACCCTCATCCACGAATGTGACACTATTCACAAGGAGCTCAAGAAGCGTCAACAGAGAAGCAGAACCAGCAATGATGATGCACGTCACTTTGCATCCAAGGTGACCAGCGGCCGGCTGGCATCTGCCTTGAGATCACTTTCCACTGGGGAGTCTCCTGGTGTGCTGGGACTGGATGACATTTCAGGTGACTACACTGTCCGGGAGATACTGGAAGCGAAGCATCCCCCACCTGCACCCGCGTCCATGGAGGCGTTGCTAGATGGTGACGCTCCACCTACACCGCATCCAACAAGATTCTCTGGGTTAGACCGAGAAACGGTTCGGAGAGCTGCCCTTAACACTCATGGAGCAGCAGGTCCATCTGGCATTGATGCAGACGCGTGGAGATGGATGTGTACGGCATTCTCGGAAGCATCAGACTTGCTATGTGATGCACTGGCTGCCTCTGCTCGACGGCTTGCAACAGAGCATGTTGACCCAGTCACCTTGGAGGCGTACGTAGCATCCAAGCTTATCCCGCTTGACAAGGACCCAGGAGTTCGCCCAATCGGCATAGGCGAAGTGGTGAGACGAATCATTGGCAAAGCCATCCTTGCCCTCATCAGAAGCGACATCCAGGAAGCGGCAGGAAGTCTCCAATTGTGTGCTGGACAGGAATGCGGCATTGAGGCCGCAATCCATGCAATGCAGCAGATGTTTGACCAAGACGACACCGAAGCAGTGCTGATGGCGGATGCCACAAACGCTTTCAATCAGCTTAACCGGGAAGTCTGTCTACACAACCTGCGCCACCTCTGCCCATCCCTAGCCACAGTAGTTATCAACACGTATCGCTGCTCAGCCAAGCTGTTTGTTGGAGGTAGTTTTATCATGTCGGCTGAAGGAACAACCCAGGGTGATCCTTTAGCCATGCCCATGTACGCCGTTGCCATTCTTCCACTGATCCGTTCCCTGTCAGCAGCGAAGGCCACTCAGCTCTGGTATGCGGACGACTCGTCAGCTGCGGGGAGGATCATCCGCCTGCGAGCATGGTGGGACCTTCTCTGCCAGCGGGCTCCGTTGTACGGATACAAGCCGAATCCATCAAAGTCTGTGCTGGTCGTCAAGCCACCGCACCTCGAAGAAGCCAGCAGAATCTTCGAGAGTACTGGTGTCACCATCACCGACGACGGGCACCGCTTTCTTGGAGCAGCTATTGGCACCTCTGGCTTTGTGGATGGCTACCTCAGCCAAAAAGCAGAGTCCTGGAGGAAGGAGGTCCTAACCCTCGCTGAGATCGCCGACTCCCAGCCGCAAGCTGCCTTCTCTGCCTTTACGCATGGCCTGAAGCACCGTTGGTCGTTTCTGTGCCGTGTGATGGAGAGGGCCGCTTCAGCTTTAGGCACGCTGGAGGAAGCAATTGCCTCCCGCCTCATCCCCTCGCTTTGTGGTCGCTCGGTGGGCACCGTTGAACGGAAGTTGCTAAGCTTCCCTTGCAGAGATGGTGGCCTTGGACTCCTCGATCCCACTGCACTCTCTGGTCAGTACAAGGCGTCATGCACCATCATCGCTGCGCTGGTGTCAAAGATCAGCTGCCAGGACCCAGCCCTAGGTGACACCCTCGACACTGTCCGCCAGACCAAGCGGAAACTGGCTAGTGACACCAGACTGGCCACAGGAAGAGCTGCCACTGAATTTCTGCTGTCACTCCCGTCGGGTCTTCAGCATTGCATGAGGCTAGCCAGCGAGAAAGGTGCCTCCTCCTGGCTCACATGTCGCCCCCTGAAGGCGCACGCATTCGCTCTGTCGAAGGGCGAATTTCGGGACGGCCTGGCACTTCGGTATGGTTGGACTCCATCTCATCTTCCAACACATTGTGCCTGTGGTGAATCCTTCACCATTTGCCATGCTCTGTCGTGCTCTCGAGGAGGATTTCCCTCGCTCCGGCATAATGAGGTTCGTGATGTGACGGCGTCTCTCCTCAAGCGTGTTGCCCACAGTGTCGTGCTCGAGCCACACCTGCAACCTATCACTGGCGAATCCTTCAGGCATCGTTCTGCCATCACCAACCCTCAAGCGCGGCTGGATATAGCTGCGAGTGGTGTCTGGGGTGGACGGTTTGATCGCGCCTTTTTTGATGTAAGGGTTTTTAACCCGTTTGCGAGCTCAAACCGTACCACTTCAGTCCCCTCCAGCTACCAGCGTCATGAGCGAGAGAAACGGCGTTGCTATGAGGAGCGAGTCTGTGAAGTCGAGCATGGCTCCTTCTGCCCCGTCGTTCTCTCCACATCTGGAGGCATGGGGAAGTCAGCGACATCGCTATACAAGCGCATTGCTGACATGCTATCGGAAAAGTGCCAGGACCCCTACTCCAGGGTAATGGCATGGATCCGCTGCCGGGTAAGCTTTGCGCTTCTTCGTGCTTGCATTGCCTGCCTACGTGGAGCTCGTCGTCCGATCTTCACTCCCTCCGTCACAGCTGCTTCGGTAGATCTCGTGGTTGCCGAGGCTAGGCTCCGATAACTGAATGATCCTCCTTGAACAGACTCCTGCAATCGATGTTATGAGAGTTCTCCCATTAATATTATTACTCTATTTTCGTATCATTAGTTTGTTTCTTTTGTTATGATTTCTTGTGTTTTTCACTCGGCTTTATTATCATTTAACTTATTATTTGGTGCACATTAGCGCTACATGGTTTATAATTTCCCTTTTTCTTGATTTTGTATTTAGCGCTTTCGGGTGTTATTATTTATTTTTCTTATTTTCGCACTAAATTATTATTTTTGGCTACCGTATATACCGTTCTGCTTTCGTTTCGCGTGGATATTTGTAAAATTGTTTTATAAACAAAAAAAACAAAAAAATACAAGCGGTCAATATAAGCGGTCGATAGTGCGGCGATATGGGTAATAATTATAGGACCAGTCAAGGATTACGAGAATTAGTGGAGGTCGATATAGAAGAGTGATAAATTAATACGTATGTACACTGTGTATCATGTGCACGTTCACATGTCTGAAGGTTTGTGGTTTTTCAATAAAAATAAATAAAAATAAAAATATCATCCCCTTCACTACCTTGAGCCGATGAATACTATACTACACTGTACCTCCATTTTTCCCCACACTACAGCTCGCCCCGTGGTGAGGCCATTCATGAAAGCCCAGATTGTTCGTTATAACGAGATCCTGTCAATGGCTGTGATTGTGGACTTCGCTGGCGATCCAGCTACCCCAATCACTCCGCAAAACGCCACATGGACAAAGGCAAGTTCTGTGTTTCGCTCCTCAAGCGTTGCTCACGTCCCAATGGATTTCCATGAATATGCACTTTAATTGCGCAACTAACCTTCCTTGTGTGATACCCACAAGCCAATGCATAGCGTACTACTTTCCGTTCCTTTCTTCTTCATACACATTTTAAACATTTTCATCATAGTGTGAGAGCCGTGGGCCAATAGCCCCGGTGAGAAGGCAGTCTTGCCTGTTCATATGGTGAAGTAAAATAAAGAAACAACAACAACAACAACAACAAACAACAACAACAACAACAACAACAACAACATGTCCACACAATTTACTATGTGAATGTACGATGCTGCTGATGGTAAAGGGCAAAACACGTTTTTAAGTTAAGTTAATAAAGGCTTGTTCAGAGAAAGCCTAGTGGGATGGTCTAAGACCATGATTGAGAATCAGAGGGTACCAGGTTCAAGTCCTGCTTGGAAGCGGAAGGAATTTTTCCAGCCGTGCTGCGACCCGCAGTTAATTGGGAACTCGTGGTCTGGCACGAGGGTAACATGGATGCAGCTAATGGGATTTCGGTCTTTGACCACTTGGTGGTGGGTCTGATCTACTCACCTCCCACCGTTTAGGCGCTGCATCTGCGCCTTTGATCCTAGAGGGTGGTGGCGTTCCCACGGCGGATGCGGAAAACTTGGCTTCCAGCCGAGTCTCACGCGAACCGTGAAATTTATTTGTTTTGAGAAAGCCTGTGTTCATTTGTCACTCATAGTGGATCATGGGGTTTCTCCAGAGTGTCGAGTGCATCATGAAAGAATGAGTCATAGTATTCAACTTATACTGAATGTAGTACATGTATAAGACTAGTAATCATGGCCCATTATACCACCAGTTTGCTGGGAGCAGGTAGGCACAGTGGCATGGTCAAGGACCATGCCTGAGAAACCGAGTGTACTAGGTCCTGCTTGGAAACGCAGTCGTGCTGCGACCCCAGTTAATTGGAAACTCCTAGCCTAGTACGAGGGAAGCATGGATGCTGTAAATGATATTCTCGATTTGCTTCTGATTTACTCACCTCACACCGCAAGGGACTGCATCTGACCTTCGATCCTTTAACCCTAGAACTACCAAAATTTCAACTACCCTAGAAGTACCGGAGGCACCATATGACTCCACTGGACTTAAACATACCTGCTTGGAATTATTTTCGGCAATATGTGCAGAAACAGAAGTCCTTGGGGTAAAAGGTACCTTTTGAAAGGAATATCCAATGACAGGTGCACTATCTTGGAGACGAGCAGCTGGCATTGCGCGAAGCGAAAGGGTGACCTCCCGTCAGTTTACGGAAAAATAAAAGAGCATTTGCTTGCCATGCTCATCCTGAAAACTCTACATTTCAGTCCATTACCCCGGAAATGGCTGCTGCTGGGCCAACCTGCTGGATTTTTCTTAGCCAGGTTGGTCATTCTTTGACTACTGTGATAAATACATTTACGAGTGAAAGGAGAACGTGGCGTCGCGACTCATAGCAAACGAATAATTTTCGTTCGACGTCGTGTCCGGAAACCATCTTCGTGATCAAACCTCAAGTAGCAGAGTAGTTCCTGGAAACTTTTTTTTGGGATTTTACTTGATTAAATGGCGTCCATTCTTATCCAGCCGAAGGGCCGTTGGCAGGTTATTGCGGGTACAGAGGACGCCTCTTGCGTAAATTATATAAAACCAATGCCATGATATTGCCTTCACTCAAAGTAGAGTCCTCTCCAAATTTCTGTTTTCCCTCCTACCTTGTGCACTTGATCATGACATGGATCAAATTCTGGTCAATAAATGCAAATAATGCATCTGCCCAATCTTCAAAATTGTGAATATTTCGGAAAAGCCCGCAAACTTCGGAAGCACATCCGGTCCCGTATCAGACTGATCGAGAAGCCGGAGCAATTAGTATTCACTCATCTTCATCTGGAGCATAATAACTATGTGTCTCTGGGTTCCGTCACTTCTAATTGCTCGCGCACAATGCTCCAGGCACTCTCCTCGCATCCATACCCAAACTCCTGCCCAAAACAGTTCAAAATCAAATTAAATGCTTTATCGGCAGCGACACTGCGCCTACTGAACATGGCTTCCGCCAGACCAACGTAAGCTCAAAGGACGTTACTAGATTGTTATAACTGCCCTGGCACTTCATATCGTTCTATGCTGCAGATGACATAGTGAATCACTTTCCAAACTTAGGACAAACAAATTTGTCTGTTTCGGCAGGATTCGAGATTACGATATTGACCAAAACGATACGTGAAATGTGCATATTAGCATGTCCATATGTACAAATCACCACCTTCATGGTCCCCAATCTCCTTGCTCCCAAATTTATTCCTCTTCACGTTGTTCACGTGTGGTTCTAAGCCTAATTCGCCTTTTTATTGATGCCTATGGTATGTGGAGTCATAATGATGCCGCGCGGTAGTTCTAGGTAGCACCCCCGGCATTTCGGAACTGTGCTAAATTTTTGAAAACACAACCCACTGCCATTAACACAATACAAAATAAATAAAAGTCACAAAATTTGGGGAGATTCTAAGCCCCCATATAACAGCAATCCCATTTTGAATTTCGCAAATGCATCATATGATGCCTCCGGTACTTCTAGGGATATCACATGCTGGAGTGTCTACAGTTGCGGAGCGGGAAACCGTGATATATTTTTTGCTGGGAGCACATCATTTTGTATGACATGTTCAGCTCAGGTACGAATCAGCAATGATAATTATAGGTTAACTGTGGATAGTGTTGACTAGGGGTAAAATATCTGTGAATATGGTGGTACTTGAACCAGGACAGCCTCGACAGTCTGGTACAATTCTATTCTTACGTGCAAGGATAGACTCAGATGGAGAGCCAATGAATAGTTTATAATAAAGACATACAACAATACGAACTTAGAAGTTGCGACTGCGGTGGTATTAGTCATGAAGTTGGTTGTTCCAGCGAGGAACACACGCTTCATGCGGAACCTGACACACTTGACTGGATCACGACTGCCACCCGGAGCACACGAGGGCCACGTCGAACCTTCCACTCAGCAAACCTGCAAGAAGGCACGGCTCCTTGCTCAATACATCATGTTTCGAGGAATTCACCCCTCATCAGTTTAGCTTGAGTAGGCTGAGGAAGATTGTGTCTGAAAAGCACCGCCTATATACTGCTATCCAGGCCAAACCATCACCAGGGATACAAACTTACAGAGACGATTTATTTCCCTCTAGACAAACACCCCGTGAGGCCCCAGGCAGCAGCGTCAGTCATTGTCGCTCATGGAGTTAGGCTACTGGCTCGTTGGAACGACCAACCTCATGAAAAGGACTAGGTAACTGCAAGTTACGCCATTGCTATAATAAGCTGATTGTCAACTAACTGGTGGTGTAAGTGGACGTTTTAGCGTACCTTGTAGTTCCTTGGTCCTTTTCTTTATTTTAAATTCGTATGTTGCTGTTGTGTTTCTCACGATGAACATACAGGCGCAAAACCACTCATGGAGCGGAGAGAGATTGTTGTCTCCGAATCGATTGAACTTGACAATCAACAGATCCCGCTATTCAGATGCTGGAACATACACAATGTGTCTGACGAATGTTGCTGGCTCTGCATGTGTTAACTTTACCATCCGCTATATCGGTAAGGTGTTTGTATAAGTTACGCTCCTGTTGTTCTTCATGATCGCAATCCCGTGAAACTCATAATGACAGCAGACAGGCGTAGGTTCTTGTTTTTATGTATTCCCTATGTCCTGTATTGGAAACGGACTCTGCAATCCTTGCAACCACACTGGAGCATTACAAAACAACTTGTGCCATGCTTTCTTTGAGACAATGTTCTGTGAACGGCTGAATGTGAGAAAAATCGGATACTGGCCCCTGGTGGACATTGCTACTTGCAGTAAAAACAATACTGGGTCTATTCTGTTCCAAAAAAGCGCTTGCATTCATTATTTGAATCCTAACAGATGAAATCCAAATTATGAGCCCGACAGAATCCGTTCGCGTCAATCAGCTGCAATCGGCTACATTCTCCTGCAATGCCAGTGGTTATCCTGCACCAATCATCTCATGGTACTACAATGGAAGGCAGCTTGCTAACACCAAGACGGTGAGCATCCGATCGACAACATTTACAACTGACGCCCTATCGCGTAAAGGCAGTCACGGCATCAGTTCGGTATTACACCTAAGAAACGTGACGAACGAGCACAATAAGGGATCTTACACCTGTACTGCTACGAACAGTGACGGCTCTAATGCAAACAGCACCGCGGAGTTGAAGGTGTTTGGTAAGTCCGTAGGCCCGGTTGCTAAACACCATACCACTCCAATATTTGAAAGGCACAAAACATCAGGTGTTGAACATCAATTTGATATGGGCCATTGATATGGACCAGGTGTTTGATGTAAATCTAAAAACGTTATGATTGACCTAATTCCAATTAGGAGAAATCCACCTTGAAATTAGCCTGTCACTAGGCTCGATACTCCCATAATCCACTTTCACGCATATGCAGTGGAACTCACTTCTACGTGTATATTCAAACCGGTAGTACAGGTTTTGCTGAAAACCATCCTTCTATCTCTTTGCATCAGTCTACCATTCCCCTTTTTATACATCCCCGCATACACACAGTATCAACTTTACCCCCATAAAATTCCACACCTTCGTCCATATATTTTACTTTTGTTCCATGATGCTCGTGCGCTTGGTATATGCAGTCCCAACAGTTCCGATTTCACCACCAGCAAGCATCAATGCATCGGAAAGTGGCACAGTTCAACTTACATGCAATATGTACGGAGTCCCACAACCGAGCGTTGAGTGGTACAAGGACGGAAAAGTAAGTTGTCGATTGTACAAAGTTTCCCTGGAGACAAAAAAGAGCTGTAACTAAATAATCGCAGCACACACTTCATGTTCTTCAAATACATTAGGAAATTTTGCACAAGTCAGCGTGCATACTACGTGCTATATCGATGCACACCTTCATTACACAATCATAATATGTTCAACAATGACGTCGTTATTGATAAAGAGTACATTTGTCCCTTCTTCTTTCTGCAAAAATATTATTGCGCTTAGTATCTGAGATGACGAGATGGCCATGGAGATATCATATGGGAATACTTGGGGGTGTTGCTGGTGAGAGATCAGAAGATAGTACCGGTAGTTCCATTCTTCACTTCTTCACACATTCTTATTACATTTCTGTCCCTGAGAAAGGTACATCAGATCATTACCATCTTTATTATCTAAGGCAACAATTGGAGGTGTAATCATTTTCGAAAGAAGTTTCAGCACCGACGCCATCTTAACAGTCAACTAAGGCCAATAATATAGCCGAACGTTTTTTCACTCCCTTCTCATCGTGCGTAAGCACATGGAATAATGGAGCAAATGTCGAAATATACATGTACTCCAATATTGTCCGCAAACTCCAACGCAGCCACTTATACATTTAGAAAACATTACTTCTCAACTCCAAAAAGATGGTCTCTTCACTCCGATTCAAGTCAAAATAAAATTTACATTACAGTGAAGTGAAGAGACCGTTTTTTGGAGTTGAGAAAGAAGTGAAGTTTCCTAAAATGTCAAATACAGCAATGTCTAGAACTAAAGCAAAAGCGTCAACACTTCACCCCACCTATGATAAGAAGAAGGGAACGAAAAGGTTCCGTTACAAAATTGGCTTTAAATGACTGAGTATATTGCGTCTGTGTTGAAACTTCTTCATTATCTCTTCATAGATTGCCAAGGTCTCCGAACGCCATATTTTGGTGGATAATAACCGTACCTTGATCATCGCTAATTTGGAGTACAGTGATCGCGGCGACTTTCATTGTTTCGCCGACAACAGAGATACCAGCAATCCAGCTCTGGGAGGATATTCGATTGGCCAACCAACCACCGTTGATGTTTATGGTGGGTTTTGTGTACTTCAAAGTAAACCTAAAAATATCATGATTGGGGTGGATTCAGGAACGACGGATAAAGAAAATTGTCGATCATAGGATACCATTATGTGCCAATGTCACAGAGCCGACTCATTCATAATAAACAATATCCCAGCTAGGTTTTGAAAGCACGCTTACAAGTTAATGCATCAAATATCGAGTGTGCATTTAAAATTTAGTTAAAAACATGACTACTGAACCTACTACAGTCGACCTACCCTTATAACGATAACCGCTATAACGATATTACCCTTATAACGATATTTTCTGCCAAACCAAATCACTCCATTGACTTGTGTATACAATGCCTTACCTCTATAACAATATTGCTATAACGATATTACCCCTATAACGATATAAAATGGGCTGACCAATCGACATTTTCCATTTTATAACAATATCTAGCAGGCAACATGTTGAGCCCACTATCCAGGTAGGACAAGCTTCACTTGATAAGTCGCTGGGACATGACGGAATGCAATGGGGGCGCCAGTGGGCACCTTGCTGTGCACATAATGTGCATGTACGTCAGTTTTTTATGCTATGAAGAGTGTAAAAAATGAACAGAATTCATGCATTATGACGTATGTGTATGAAATGAACCAGTTACCCCTATAACAATATTACCCTTATAACAATATTTCTTGGTCTGACGCAAATATCGTTATAAGGGTAGGTCGACTGTACCTCCTACGTATTGTTATCGTATGCAAAGAGATTTGTAAAACCAGGCCATCATCATCACCTCTTTTCCTTGGACTTCTTCGGGCTGTATTGTGACTGGTACAAATTATGAGGGTTACAAAACACCAACGGAAACCATGCAGGATGCACAGTTTCTGATACGCTCGCCTGTACCATATCCACACACACCTGCGTGCGAGACACCAAACGTCAGGGTTCCAGTTTGATAATACATACTTACACTGCAAAAAGAATATCTCTATATGCCGGGGATCCAATGCCCACTCCTGAAAATCGGGTGGTTTCGAAGTGCCGTAAATGAGCCAGTGAACAGTGGTTTTTCGTCCTTGTAGATTCATTGACACAGCACAGCAAAATGAATTCAATCTTGGTCGGAAAAGGTAGTAATTTCTGGTGTGCTGTTTTTAGTTTTCTTCATTTGGATTTGCGAACCAAAGGGACAGAACTGCGGAGTGAAAAGGCAGCGAATACTAATCAGAAGATCAACTTCCAACGACGCTAGTGTATCCCTATCAAGGCCCCCTAACCATGATATTGTGACTGTTACGTGTGCGTGAGAGTGCGCGTGAGTGTGTTTGAGTGTGCGTGTGCTTTAGTGCGTACATCAGTTTATGTGTGTCTTAGAGTGTTTGTCTGTGCGTTTGTGTATACAGTCGCTCCACAGATCGTTACATCACCGCGAAATGTTACCCTGACTCAGCATACACTATCATCATTTAGCTTGCACTGTGTTTCATTTGGTAATCCACGCCCAAATATGTATTGGCTACATAAGGGTTTACCCGCGTCTCGGAAGCCAACAATTAGAGAAGTAGCGAGTGCTAATGCCACTTTTCCAGCGTTGTATGATACCAGCATCGAACTGCGTCGTGTCTCCTTTTGGGAACGTGGTACATACACGTGTGTGAGCGAGGTGAACGGCGCAGGCTTTGTCAACGCCAGTCAGCTAAGTGGGACTGTGCAAGCATCCGCAACTCTCACAGTCAATAGTAAGTTCCTCCGCCTGTAGGTGTACTGGAAAGTGCTGTGCTCTGCGCATGAATGTGATATTGACCGGTAGAAACAATGAGAACTGCTGCTATTGACGACAAGTTGTATCATTGGATTTGCTACTACATCTAATGGGTAGTGGTGTGGTTCACACGCGCACTTAATGTAGCATTGTAATTGTAATTGATCATACATAGACTTGAGGTTAGATGAATATTTGTGTGTGTGTTAAAAAAGAGACGACCGCAAGTTTACTAATAATTATATCTGTCTTGTCCAACACAAGTGCGTGTTGAACAAAACGGATAATACACTTTTCATGGTCCTTATGGTTCAGTCTTTGGCCCTCCATCGGAGTTTTGTGTGTGTGTGTACTCAGCTTATCCAACATTCCTACAGGCCACTTCACCGTCCAAGGTGGTGTTTCCAAACCAGATCAACGTGACATGCAGTTACAGTGGGTATCCCTTACCCATCATCACCTTCCAAGCTCCTGGTTTGATTGATGAGCAGGTTCATGCCATGACTACGTCCATCATAGGTAGGCAAACAGCTCATGCGATAACAATGCTGTCACACTCCAGAGCTACATTCTACAGTAGGTCACAATGCATCACCGGTGGCAGTTTGACATGCCAGTTTTTTTAAGGCTGTACATGTATTTAGTGTTTTAGATTACATGTACATATATTTACTTTATATTTTTAGTTGAATATTGTTCGCCTAGTGATTGTACATAGTGCATGAAACTCAGAGTAGCAACGCACTACAAGTGATGCATTGTTTTTTGACACGTACATTCATGTTTATACTTGTAAAAATAAACATGGATGCAGTGAATGGGATTTTCGGTCTTTGACCACTTGCTGGCGAGCTGATCTACTCGCCTCCCACCGCTTTAGGAGCTGCATCTGCGCCTTGATCCTTGAAGGGTGGTGGCGTTCCTACGGATGCGGAAAACCCGGCTTCTAGCCGAGTCTCACGCGAACCGTGAAATTAATTTGTAAAAATACATTAAATTTTATAAAGCTGTCGTAAACACTACACATTTCAAACTCTTTATCACCATCATCAGCGAAGACTCAAAACATTCCCATCCCAGTTTCCGATAATTCACGTCAAATAATTATAATACAAGATCTGTACAATTATAATGCTCTCCTGGCACAACCATCACCAGAGATACAAACTTACAGAGATGCTCCGTTTCACGTGCGACAAACATCTCGTGAACACCAGATAGCAGCGTGAGTCAGTGGCGCTCATGGAGGTGCTAAACAAACACTGGGGACCGTTGGCTATTCACAACGTTGTTGCCTCCAAACCATCCAATTCGCGAGAGGGCGCCGGGGACAACGATGTGAAGAAGAGGATGGTGCGACTTCGGCGATACTAGGGGAGTGGTGTTTCAGCAAATCATCATACTGTCTTGTCATGTCGTAGAAGGGGGTTTTTGTTATGCTGTTTTGAACGGGTGTTTTTCAGCTTCATCAATGTTTGCAAACATTTCTATGTGCAGGTTTTCTACCAGATGGCCTCCCATATCGCCGAAGTACTTTGATAGTTAAGCGCTCCAGACTGATCGATAGTGGGAGATACGCATGTGTTGGCATGAATCCAGTGGGAACAGCAATTGATACAGTTCCAGTACTGCTGGTTCTTGGTACGTAGTGTTTATAAAGACATAATTAACTTCTTTTTCTTACGATGGGGAAGAGTGTGTTGCTCCCGACATCGGAGCTCGCGGTTTTCCTGCCGACTTGAAATCTCAGTTGACTGACTCACGACTGCCATCCAGAGGACACAAGAAGTCCATCGCACCGTCCACTCGGCAAACCTGCAAGAAAGCACCACTCCCTGCTCAATACACAGTGTTTCGGGGAATTCACCCCTCATCAGTTGAGCTTGTGTAGGCTGAGGAATAATGTGCCTGAAGAGCACCACTTTTATAGTGCTCCTCAGGCACAAACATCACCAGGGATACAAACTTACATAGATGCTCCGTTGCCAGCTCGACAAACTCCTCGTGAACACCACATAGCAGCGTGAGTCAGTGTCGCTCATGGAGGTGCTGAACAAGCGCTGAGGACCGTTGGCCGTTCACAACGGTGTTGCCTCCAAACCATCTAATTCGCAAGCTCGCGCTGGGTTCAGCACCTCCATGAGCGACACTGACTCACGCTCCTATCTGGTGTCGCACCAACCTCTTCTTCACATTTTTCTTACGATGTTTCCTTTATACGCGATGGCAACCGCGTCACTGCATTTGTAAGCTTCTACGGAATTATTACCTCTCAACGCTTTCAATTATGACTAATAAAAAAGTTTGAAACGGTGATCGAAAGACGCAGAGACACCAGCAGCGAGTTGCGAACGTGACACATGGCTACACATTGTTTCTACATGACTGTATGTACGTCGACTGTTGCGCAATGCGTACTCCATCGACGCGAGTAGAGAAAAAAAGTAAGCTATTTTTTTTGTGTTTATTTGAATTCGGATAGCTGAACATGCAAACAGTACAGAAGTAGAACTACAAAGAGTACCGAATAGAAGGCCCCAAGAACGGGAAACCAAAAACAAAACACAAACAGCAACATCAATTTACTGATTATGCACATTGTTTAAAAGCAAATCACAACAATGATTTTAAAAGTTAAGCTGTCTTTTAGCCAAATAGCAAATTTGACGCGGAAATCTGAGATAGTAGTGCAGGACTTCAGGTCGTCTGGTAAATAATTCCAAACAAGACCCGATTTACTTGAAAAAGACAGAAAGTCAGACATAGATCTATAGCGATTGATGCTCATGTTATGAGTTGTTGAGCTGCGGGTAGTTCGGATATACGTACAGATAGGAAAGAGGGACTGCAAGTAAACAGCCGGCTTAATACAGTAACAGTGGAAAGTGAATACAAGGAAAAACACAATGGTTTCAAATGCCCCTTTCTTCTCAGCATACTCCCTTTGGTCTAACCTGCCTACTAGCATTAAGACATGCCAGGATATCAGGAAATTCACAGTCCAGCTTTCCACACTGTCTCATCCGAAGTGATCCCATGTATTATTAATGTGCCTCCCTTTCTTTTTCTCTCCCTATCTCCTTTCCCTCTCTGACAGCATCTTTCTTTTTTTTCCCTTTTTAGCTTGCCGTGGTTGGCTATCACCTGACCTCTCATGTTTATTGGCAGTCTTCGGACGGGCCAGGAGATGTTGAATAAATAAATAAATAAATAAATAAATAAATCATACACTGGAGAAGAAATCAGAAAAATTAATATGCATGTGTAAAATAAAGAATTTCAAACCCAAACCAGAAAAAATGAGTTGAACTTTGCAAAAGAGGCATTTTTCATGTAAAAGAAAAAGGACCAAGGAACTACAAGTTACGCTATATGTTAATGTCCACTAACATCACCGGTTACCAAAAAAATCAGCTCATGCGATGGTGAGCGCCACCAAGATAAGCAGGAGCCGAACGTCTTAGATGTGGAGGACGTTGTTGTTGTTGTTGTTGTTGTTTGGCTTTATAGAGTGCAGTTCGAAAACAGGCCTAAACCTAATGACAATGGTCCCACTGATAATAAGAGAAAAGAAAAAGAAAAATATATAAAAAATGAGCGGACAAACAGAACAAAGAAGAAGATACGTTAGCGAATGCACATGCATGTCGATGGCGATACTCGCAGGACCATTGGACAATACGGTCAAATCACGATTTGATGACGCAAAGCAACATTCCACAAGACTTGTGTGGCTCAAAGATGCGAAGAAAGAAGGGGAAGCTATGCGAACAACTCTCTTGTGCTTGTCTTGGTTGCGATCACCTTCCCCTCCCATGTTATCATAAGAATACTTAGAACCATACAAGTTGGAAGGCTGTTAGAACGCGTATCCAAGACGTGCTAAAGCTGATAGCCAATTAGTTGTAGAATGTCAGTACTGTCGGTCAGTGTCGTGCAATGTTATCGGATGAGCTGATTGTTTAGTGACTGGTGGTGTTGGTGGACAATATAGGGTATTAGTGCTTCTTCTTTCTATAAATTTATACTTTTTAAATAGACATTACCTGAACCCGGCTCGTTTTGCGCACCTACCTGTCTTTGAAATGTGGACTGTGCTGACCTTTCAATTCAAAATGTATACAGGTGTTCCTGATGCTCCTAGTTTACCAGTACTGAAGCAGAATGTGCCAAATATGGTAACCATAGCGTGGAGCAGGCCGGATGATAACAACGCAGCCATCGCTAATTATACTATCCAGTGAGTTTGTAACACTGGTCATGTGAATATGTGTATACATGTAGCTTGTTGGTGGGAAGGCATGTTCACGATGTGCGCTGTCAATCACGGCGCATGCACACTGATATTGTCCGCAGGAAGGTTTTGGTTTTGGAGATGATGGCGGACGGGACAGTACCCTTGTATTTTCCTGTTTTTTGTTTTGTTTTGTTTTCTTCTTCTCGTTTTGGCGTTTTTTTCATTGATTTTGATGTTGAAAGGGGATTAGGGACTCTTGGCTCTTTCCTCTACCAAATGGTACACGTAAAATTGTTTTCATTTTTTGGTGTTGTGTTCTAATCATTCGCCATGCCACTGTCAATTGTATTCTGTTTGTCCGTAAAAGAGGTCCG
>NW_027044747.1:7500-11182 GCF_964019385.1 Sycon ciliatum | reverse complement strand
CTTTAATAAGCACACAGACGCGCACGGCATCATTACAAAACTGTGTGCTTGAATGATCGCATTGGCACAGTACACACACGGCATCACGTGAGCGTCAACATGATCGCACACAATAGGTGAGGATCGTGTTGAGCACGAGGCAGTAGGTCAGACATCTCTACGTTCTTACAACACGACGGACAATGTGGTTACTTGCAAACAAGTTAAAAAAACGTCAACATGCCTATGAAATTCATTCACACATGGCACTCAGAGGCCTTGCATCAGCATACGGTCATCGCATCTGTGAAGATAAAACATACAACGCGAAAACAGCTGAAATCGACGGATAGCGGCACTGCCCCACAACGACGGTGGGACAGTGCCTTTGGAGAGGGGAGGGGGCACCGAGATATAACCCACAATGTTACCATACCACAAAGGAGACATCATCTCAACAAGTTCATCAAGCCAGAACTCTAAAATGTAGACTGCTGTTTGTACGATGTGATTTCAAAATGAATAGAGCCAGGAGAAAGACACCAGGGACGACAGCAATTTAGGGAATTTACGCAAAGAAAGGCCCACGGATCAACGGGAAATATGTTAGATGTTTATCCTTCAGCTGGTTGAATGGACGACGTGGCATCTGCAGGCGATGTTGGCTTTCCCAATACTCACCCACCACCGGTGCGTTATTGGCGTGGAGAGATGGCGACGGTGCAACAGAGAGGGCGAGAGCAAACAGTGTTAGTTCATGAATCACAAATTCGTTTTTCTTCCTTTTACTGTAACTGAACACACCACAAGCCACGATCAGATGCTGGGAAGAGCGAGGACACGGCCACAAACTATTCCAAAGCTTGCTTAGGGTCACCGTAGCTCAATAGCAAGAACGGCTCCGTTTTGATAAGGCTATATCCAACGTACCCCACAGCATCTGATCTGGCAATGGCGGCGAATACAAACAAAGAAGAGAACAGAGCGATACAGGACCACCATAGTGA
Organism: Sycon ciliatum; assembly: GCF_964019385.1. Classification (NCBI taxonomy): domain Eukaryota; kingdom Metazoa; phylum Porifera; class Calcarea; order Leucosolenida; family Sycettidae; genus Sycon; species Sycon ciliatum. Next base: position 10,196 of record NW_027044747.1, on the reverse strand, counting down.
TGTAGCTTCCAGCCACAACTGTCAACCACAGCAAAATAGCTGCATGATCGATCAATTGTACTTGGAGAGCACATCAAATCAATATTCACAAAAAACTGCACATTGGACAGTGGTGAAAGAACGTACCGAACGGATCCACACGTGCTGGAGAAATGATTCCCGCTAGTCGGCGATTTTGATATTCGTTCTGGCGAGCAGTAATGCGACGGTCTCGAGTGTCCATTGGGTCAAGTTGCTGCGAGAACACAGCAAACAAGTGAAGCAGCCGCACACAAAAATAGTATCAGCAAAGCCGTGAAAGGTACGGTATTGTGGAAGCCAGATTAGGACATACGCAGGAATACCAGCACGAATAAAGCATTGATTGCTGATAAAAGATGACAACTAACCTACATGCACTGTGGTGGTAGCACCACTACATACAGTCTAAGACATACACATAAAGTACTGCAGTTAAAAAAAGAGAAAAAAGGGGGGGGGCAGTATAAAGCAAGGAACTGCTTCAAATACAAGCACAAGAGATCCAATAGACCGATCCCCTTATTATACTGGGTTCGAGCACGGGGGCAACCTCACTCGCGATCGAGCTAGTTTTTGAACGTGACAGCATCTTTGACAGTGTGTTTCAGGTTTGTTTTGGAATGTCTTCTGCTTAGTTCAAGTAGTTTGCGATGGCTTCGAGCGGTGCTAAACCTCCTGCTGGTAGGAGCAGAGTCTCCGAGAGAGACATGGACTGTGATGCCGCTGCAGGATTTTTTCAAGGCGCGGGAGGGAACGATCTCGGGCCACAAACAGGAGTTACTCCAGAGGTGAGTTTTTTTGTTGTTGAAATATTCGAATCGCGAATCGTGTTGTGAGATTTATTTTGTGCCTAGGCTACAGCAGACCATATTTCTTTCTCCCTGCGATCGGTGCTGAAGATAATAGTAACCTTTTTCTGGTCTGTCTTTTCCTCTCCAGAGCCATCTTCTATGAAGGTAACCGTGGTGCTGCCAAGTCACCAAGTCGCGATCAGCAGCCCTGAAGTGGAAAAATCGATTTTCCAACGATCTGGTTGGACATCAGCCACTAAAGTACTTCTGATTTGCCTGTAGTGACAACAGCAGCCATCCTTGGACACCTTGCAAAGACAAGAAAAGCCACTGGTGGAAGCGACCGCTATGAGGTGACGATAGCAGTGCAGTGGTGATCGCTGTTTTGTCAAGTCGAAGGGCTAGCCAACCCAGAGGAAGCATAAAAAAACGATGAGCAGTGCGTGGTATTTGTTGAGCGTGAAGAGCTAGAGGAGGACAGTGCAAACACATGGACGGAGTGGATGGTGTTTGAAGAACAGTGTGCTGTGTGCCGGCTGGTGGTCTTTGTCAGCATGTATTCGTGCTGCTTCTTGTGCTGGAACACTTCTTGCCCAGGAAGGCAGATTGCGTGCTCCCTGGCCCTCGGTTGGCTATGGGGCATTTGTTCCAGGAACATTACCCCAGAGCCAATGATGAGTCGTACCTTTGAAAAGTCGAAGTTTGCTGTTAATCGCAAGCGTAGCGCAGTGGATTGCTCCCTCTTCGAAGCACGAGGGCCAAAGCTTGCGGCTGTCTGCAGCAAAGCGCGTGTGCGGTTCTTTCGAACCTATGAATATACCCCCTGCATGTTCAGAGTGAACTATTTTCTAGTAGATTTAACATCAACCCGCCACCACCATGCGCCCTTGGCCGAACTAATGCACGAAGCATAAACACACCAGCACAGCAAGGACACTTCCGTTGACAGATATTGTTTACGCCTCTAGACCGCTGTTTCTTTTCTTCGAGCTCAACGTTAGAGGAGGATAGTAGCAGGATACTAATGATGATATAATATAAGATGGTAGACGGTTTATGGTCCGATATTGATGATTGAAGATCTAAGAAAGCAATGACAGTGATTGCGAAATGGATAATATTATCATGATTATATGCCAGTCTGGTAATGCGTTGTACTAGTGGACAGTATTGAAATCATCACTGCATTCGATGCAAATATTGGTATACCTTTGGTTTCAGTATTGGAAAAGAGAGTAAGAGAACCTGGTTGATTTGGTTGCATCTGCGACTGGCTACCGGGTGTTGTGATCAGCAATGTTACCATGGGAGAAAATAAGAGCGCAAGGATCTGTTGGGTCTTGTTGTGCCGGTGCGAGAACCCTAAGTGCATGGCAAAATAGAACTGTTTCATCCACAATGCAGAATGTCTTGCGGTACATGGCATTGATGACTGAACATCTTGCCAGCTCGCCCAAATGGGGATCATGCCCAAACGGAGGAACAAGACATCTTCCCAGCTAAGCTAGCTATAATATTATAGTATATACCGTGAAACGGATGATTAACTTGTGCCACGCATGACAGCTTCTGTTCCATTCGGCCCAGGCTTAGGCACATCAATGCCAATAGCAGCTGATCCTCCATTACATGCTCATTGGCGATTTACGGCCACCTCCAACTGTATCCGCCGTCCCTCAGCTTCCGTCTTCGCAGATCTGGCTCGGCGCAGTACATTTTCTTGGCTAGGCTCAAAGAAGTCCCACAGAGCGGTCCAAACACCTGAAGGCAAACCAGTCAGAAACTGGAGCTTAATGTTATTGTACGTAAGCTGTTTTTCGGCTTTCTTCACCCCATCGTCCAACTGCTCCACGAGACTCTGTACACGAGCTCTACTTGCTGCCA
>NW_027044747.1:0-5000 GCF_964019385.1 Sycon ciliatum | reverse complement strand
GCTTTAAGTCCACTCGATGTGATGTTGGTGACAACAGGCATACTGTGACGAAAGCGTCTTGCACCTGGTGGTGATTCCTGTCCTACAGAACCGATGACAATACTGCAGAGGAAAAATGAATTGACTCGTGCCTGTTTCGAATCCAAGCAACGCTGATTGAAGCCGCGCTTTCTTTTCCTGCTATTGTCTACACCCCTACCTCGACGACAGTACCAAGTGATGAGCGTTACCAAGAGTGCAGAACCCCAAGAGTGTGCAACTCCTGATCTCCGAGCTATGGATGCTGTGCCCCCCCCCCCCCCCGCCCCAGCGCGCTGCCTGCATTACGTAGTGCAATGACGATCCAGCTGCATGGATTTGAGGTTTCCTATGGCTTAGCCTCAACGATTTAACGTGCAATACTGTCAATTCAATGGCAATGCCTGTGCGTGACGCATCAGGTACAACACCATCCGAAGTCCCCGAGGAAAGCGGATTGGAAGCAGGAAACCGTACCAGATCAATAATGACGCAATCGCCCAGTTCGTGGCTACGTAATGCAGGCAGCGCGCCACACCAGATCCGATATGCAGAGTTGCATACTCTTCGGGTTACACATACTGGAGTACAGCCATATACTATTTATCTGCTGCTGGCCACATATAGCAACTGGGTGGCCAAGAATGTTCAGGGGCTTGTTGCACACGAAACCACCATTCTCACAGCTCACAGTGAGTGTGGTCAGCTGTCATGCGAGACTACCAAACGAACGTAACCTGATTTTGTCAATAGCTACATGGCTCATCTGAAGTATGGCTAGCTGTGATCATCAAAGAGATCAAGGTTTGTGCTCCAATTCTACTGATTCTGCATTCCCGAACTATTTCAAACGGGTTTCATACGGCAGGTGCAGACACTTACGCCATCTTTAGAAGTACCACCGGATGGAGCATTGTGTTTAGCCAGCAATTCCTGGTACTGCTGGTCCAGAGCTGAAGGGCAACAAAGTAGGAGAAGAAAATAATTGGAAAATTTGGTGAAAAAATAATTGGAAAATTATAATCAAGCACAAGCTGAGAACCTACCTTCGCGGGACGTTACAGCCATGCTGGAAACACGGGGCAGCGGTCTCCCGCAGAAGGCTCACCAAGACTGCAACAATGGATCCAGTTAGAGGAAGATGGACAACGCCTTACAAAAAAACATGAACACTGAAGTTAGTTTGAAAACTGAAGTCTCTTCGTTCTGTGCGAAAAGTTTGCTTGCTTGCTAGCTTTTGCTGCATACGCATGCATGCAGACTGTATGCAGCGCAGAAACTTTCGAAGAAGAACACGAAATCTGTCCGTCGCAAAAATCTTGACGATCGCGAATCGATCGCCAACTTTTTCGATGCCGCTCTAGTCTAGCTAGCTAGCTCTGTAGCTAGTGCAGTAGCGGCACTGGCTAGTCCGTCTTGAATCGCCATTTTCTTGAGACAGAACACCGTTATCATGGCAACAGACAGTTTTCCTCAAGAAAACTTTCTTCACCACAGGGAGATGCAGATGGTACCTGTGTATAGGCCTCAGCGGCTAATGCTAGTTTTTTTGGGCAAAAATGCTTTTGGCAATGCTAGTTATTTCGGTTGCTAATGCTAGGTTGAGTGCTCGTTTGCAGCATTAATGCTAGTTTCAGCACCAATAAAAAGGAAAGAAAATGGTGTACAGAAATACTTTTTCGGATGGTCTTGTGTCTAATTTCATTGTAGACACGATAAGATGAAACAGGGCACCATGGTAAATTAAAGATAGAAATGCGATACTAGTAGTCGATACACGGTGGACAATGTCTGGCAACTATCTTCGTGTCCCATTACGGCTTGGGAACTGACAGCTCATGGCCGAGCCGACCACGGTTGTACTGGAGCATGAGCTCCACTTCCAGGTGGTCTGTCAGTGTTGAGGCTTGCTGGCTGCTCGTTGCTGCTTCAAGGAGCGAGAAAACTCTCTCGGCAGCAGCAGATGATGGCGGCACAGTGATGACGATCCGGGCAGCATTCTGCCACACCGGCAGTTGAACTTGGTCTCTCCACCAAGAAAGGCGGTCTTGGCCAGGTTGAGTATCAGCAGCAGCAACCTTGTAGGCTGCAAGCTCCACCTTGAGCTGTTGGATAGTGCCATCTTTATCCAGGGGCGGAAAGGCACGGAGACCATCCACTAGAGCGGGAACTGGATTCGTCTTGGCAACGAATATTGGGCAGCACAGCCTGGCAGCCTTGTATGCCAACACATTGGCAAACAGCGGTGAATCCTCATGGTTGAATTTTGTGAGGAAGTAACGAATTGCCGGACGCACGCAACCATTGGCATGCTCTTTCAACTGGTTCTGGCGGCCAACATCGCCGGGTGCAATGTCCTTCACAAGAGCTTCAACATTGGGGTAGACTGCATCTTGGGCAGCAGTAGCCACCTCTTGCAAATGAGTGTATGCATCCACACTCAACATGCCGTCGCCTTCAATGATGTAGGTTTTGCGGACGAATGGTTCCCCAAAATCAACGGTTGCAGCCAGCTCCATACGAAGCATATCACAACTGTCAGGTGCCGTTTCGTTTTGCAGGATGGAAAGGAGGCGGCGACAGGCATTCGGGCTTGATTCACATTCCTCCAAGAAGTGCTGAACATCCCCGAAGTATTTGAGCAGTTGTTCCAGCACTTCCCACAAACTCCACCACCTGGTTGCACTGTGAGACTTCGGTGATACACCTGTCCGTGTCTTCCAAGCGAGTTTAGTGGCATGACTGCGAGAGAAGAGACTGACCCACCATTGGCAGAACTCATCCAGGGTGGGGGTATCAAAGTGGTCTCCAATGTTGTTCAAACTGTGGGAAGCGCAAACTACATCCATGGAACTCGGGTACAGCAAGTCTACAACATGCCGCACTGCAACCGTGTTAACAGATGCTCCATCACGTACGAAGGCAACTGGCTTATTGGCAGGTATCTGAAGGAATGTGCTCAGGCAGGCAATAAGTTCTCTGGCCATCTCCGTTCCTCGCATGCTTTTGGCAAGCACATGCATTCTCACCAGGCGTTGCTGGATGCACCATGATGCGTCCACGTAACGAATGATGATGGCGAATGCCTCGCCAAGATGGGTGGTACCGTCGAAAATACTGCAACATGTTGCGCTTGCTTGATTTCCTCTTTCAGTTTCTCCAGCTCCACCTCAAGCAGAAGGGAACTAGCTGAGCCATATGTGAGCTGTGCGTGAGGTTGAGATTGTTATTCTCCAACAGTGGGCGAAGATGGTCAATCTTCGTAAGTGCCACACCAGCCTTCAAGAAAGACTCAACGACATTGGCACGTCGGAGTACGGTCGTATCACCTGTAGCCTTCGTGAGACCAGTACCTTTGAGCTCGTCTGCTTTCTTCTCCTGGTAGACCTTCCAGGATTTCGTGATGGTCGCTTGGTGGTTCTTGGATTTCACTCGTCGTTCTTTCGACAGGAGATGGTGCTTAGAAAGCACATGGGACCTCACAATACTCTTCTTTGTCTGTACGACAGTGCGACACACGCCGCAGAAGAGCTTCCCGGCTGATATACAAAGATGTTCGTTCGGAAATTCCACTATTCTTTCATTGGGATTAACACGAGGTGCACGTGTCGATTTTCCTTCGCGGATTCTTGTTCTATTTTGACTCTTTGGCTTACATGACCGGTTGAACGAACGATCTCTAGCAATGACTGCTTCCTTTGCCTTTGGTAATGTGTTGGCCACATCATCATTATCATCATCATCATCACCAGTATCTAAATCCGTCTCGTAATCATCTTCTTCCTCTGAAGGATCAGAGTCAGAGAGGACAATTTCAGTTGCCTCCCCACAAGCACTCATGACCAAGGTTTTGACTTCCGAAACGAAAATAACAAGCGCAACAGCAGACTTCGCATGTCTTCTGTACAAACTAAACTAACAAAGTCATCAACTCGAGAGAGAGAGAGAGAGAGAGAGAGAGAGAGAGAGAGAGGTCTCCCCAATGAAAACCTTGAAAACGGTGTGTGTAGCGTAGGTTTGGCGCTTCCAAATAGGCACCCTTAGCATTGAGACGATAACGCTAGCGGTAACGGTATTTTGACTGTGGCAGGACCAAGAGTACCCATGTTGTTACTGTATGGAATATATGTACCCTTGAATCCTGTTGTGCACTTGCTGTGTGCCAGAAGAGGCCCAGACTCCATAATTGGTGCAAACATTACCATATGGGTCATTGCAGCGTATGCCTTGGAAAGGTTTTAGCCCCCAGGCCCCTTTTAATGCTTTTTACCCCGTAAAACCTGCTTGCAATGCTAGAGCAATGCTAGTTTCCAAAAAGGCCTTTAATGCTACTTTTAAGGCTAGCATTAGCCGCTGAGGCCTACCTGTGTAGGCTGTATAAATCTTTGAATTCTCGTGATTTTAGATGGAAAGATGAAGATTTCAGGCCTAACACGCTGTGACTGGCATCTATTCTTCGCCTTCAAAGGCTTCAGTCTTCACCTCTTTTTTATGCACTATTTCCACATCAAGTACTATAGTCTGTTTCAAAAAGATTTACAATCAGGTTTGGGTCTTAAAAATTATGAAGATAAGGGAAATTTGGACAACAAAGTACATAGAATGGCTTGTTTAGGACACGGCAAATTGTTCTGTGAAGGTTTCGGAACAATTGGACCAACCGTTAAGGAGTTAGAATTTCGGCCAGGTTTCCGGCCTTTTCCCATGGTTTACAATTTGCCCAGGAAGCCAGTATCGATTTTTTATCAAAACCCACGATTTATCCTTTCCTTTTTGGCCTTGTGGTTATGAATGCTGTCTGCTGACCATGATTAGTTGTGAGTTCAAATCCCAACCTATCCTCAAGTCAAACTTTTTTTTCATTGTTTTGGTGATCAAGCTGGTACATACAAGACAAAGAAGATGGCTGCACCAAACGACTTGTTGTTGGAGCTCGCGCTTCCTGCCGAACTGACTGACACTTGACTGGCTCACGCCATGTG
>NW_027044746.1:0-1000 GCF_964019385.1 Sycon ciliatum | reverse complement strand
AAAAGAAAACGGGCCAGCAGAACTTGAAAAATATTTTTTAATGTTGTGACTGATATCATGAAGGGAAGAGCACGCACATACTCACACACACACACACACACACACTAAGGGATTAGGGTTTTTTTTTCATGGAAAGAAAGGACCTCGTACACCTGCGCTGCAGGATGAAGTGATAAGTCGAGGTATAGCCAAGCAAGGTTTGAAATTGAAAAATGTTGTTTCGAAACGAAAAATAATTTGAAAATGATTTTGGCTGAATGAAAAGGTGAAAATGGGGAAACGAAGTCATTGTTGAAATGAGTGAATTCGATCAGCAGCGTGGCAGCACATTGTGGAAGTTTCTAGTTGTCACGTGATATGATGTGATGTGATTTGATTGATCACGTGATGTGATTTGATTTGATTGATCGCGTGATGTGATTTGATTTGATTGATCACGTGATGCACACAGCTGCTGTTGTCGAATGGTGATGGTTAGTTGATCTGCAGGGCTTCGTAGTCACCTCCCGGTAGGTCCTCCTCTTGACCTTCTTCCATGGAGCCGATCAATCCGGCCTTGTCGCCGGTGCCGCCTGCCTGTACCTGCACGTGGACATACACGCGAGAGACATACGCACAGGGTGTGCAGAAGGACATGCCGTCCATACGCGTGCATGTACATACACATACATACACACACACACAAACAATAGATGAAACCGCAAGAAAGCCAGAGAGACAAATAGAAACGGGAGGAGAACGGTCAGTCCTTTCGTGCAGTAAATTACCACACAGGAACAATGCCCAGGTAGAGTTCCTAGCCAAGAGTAGGCCACAGTGTTTGTGGGTCAGTGCATACCGTGCTGTCTTCATTTAATATTTAAATTAATTAATTATTGCTATCCATAACCGCTCACACTTCCACAGATACACAGATATGTGTGCATGCACAGTCAATGTCACACATGCATGTGCACACACACACACACACACACACACACACACACACACACACACGCGC
>NW_027044745.1:0-5000 GCF_964019385.1 Sycon ciliatum | reverse complement strand
TATCAGGAAGGGAATTCCCGAAAATTTTAATATCTCTTTTTCTTTTAGTGATTGGTGTAGCCCAGAGACCGTTTGGAGAGTGAAGATGTATGGATATAGTGGATGGCTACAGTGGAGTCTTCGCATTGTGAGAAATGTGTTTCAAAACGGTCCGGATCGCGAGATTCCTTGGAGGTTTGTTAACAGTAGAAAAGTCTTAAAGTCTAGTGCACGCCATCGTTGTTCGGCCAGATTTCTCACTTCATGTCGTCGTCGTGGAATTATGCTATCTTCCCCCCCCCCCCTTACACCTTTTTTGCCAAAATGTTCGTACTTGTCACTTATATAATCTCTGTTTTGTCTGCAGTGACTACATTCCTGAAGATGGACCTTGCCCGAAAATTCGAATAATTTTAATCCCTCTTTTTCTTTTAGTGATTGGCGTAGCCCAGAGACCGTTTGGAGAGTGTTGTGAAGATGTATGGATATAGTGGATGGCTGCAGTGGAGTCTTCGCATTGTGAGAAAGGAAGGGAATTGATATACAAAAGAAAAAGTGGAGGCGCAAGGTGGGAACCCTGGGGGACACCACAGTTTAGCATATACTGGGATGAATGAGTTGCATCGAGCATCAGATTTCGATTACGGTCAAGCAAATATGATCTAAACCAGGCATGTGCCTCTGACGTCATGAACGTATATGTATTCATGTTGCTCAGGAGCGTCACGTGATGATGCACTTTATCAAAAGCTTTCTGGAAGTCGAGAAATGCACAGTCAAATGTCTGCCCTCTATCAGAGAGACGGGCAATGTGATGGGTCAAAAGAATGAGTTGATCCGTAGCTGATCTTTGAGGAACGTACGCGAATTGACTTGGCGAGATTATGCAATGCCGATGAAGGTAGCTGTTCAGATGATGGGCTATGCGGGATTCGAAGAGGCGGCTGATGGGATGAAGCAGTGAAATTGGTCTATAGTAGGCGTGGGCAGAGAGGCGCTGCCTTTGCCCTTAAAGAGAGGAATGACCGTCGCTGATTTCCATGCAGTGGGAAACTGTGATGTGGATAGACTAGAGTTGAACAAGTAAGACAAGGACTCACATAATAGATCGGCCATGGAACGAAGAATCGGAACAATTTGATTGCTTGAAGTGGATTTTCGAGACGAAAGGTGTGTGAGGTCGTAGTGGACTTGACCTGGTGAAAATGTAGGCGAATGGAACTGAGTAGCGCTAGCGTCTATATCTATGGAGGATTCTGAACAAAGGAATTGATTTGCTTCTTGTGGGAACGTACACTGATTGGCGAAATGCTGTGCAAGGAGGTCCACCTTTTCTAATTGCGTGTTAGTGTGACGATCGCCATCTTGTAAATCTGGTATCAATGGTTTACTAGATGAAAATGTTGCAGAAGTCCTTTACTCTCCTCCACCACACATATCCACCTTTCGTGCAGCCATTGGAAATACTGGTAGCAGTGCGATCTAGAAAGGCAGATCTGGCAGCACGGATTTTCTTACGATAAATATTCCTGGATACACAGTACATGTACGCTGCCTTTGCTTCAGTTGATTGTGGATTGCGCGGGTAAGCACGATACAGCCTATTCTGTCGCTGTTGAAACTGACGCAGATCAGGTGTGTACCAATTCTGCTTTCGCTGATCATGCTTAGTCCAGGTTGATGACCATTCAACTAAGTTTAACAAATGGGATTCCCATGCTTTCCAAGAAGCATCAACTGTTTCACAACCGTAGAAGCGCTCAAGAAATGGTTCCCTTTTCATCAGGACACGAAGCCAATTGAAATCAACTGTCCAATGCAGTGGAGTTGTCCGCTGTGGTGCAGGTGCACGTAGTGTAAGAGAAACGATAACGGGGCAGTGGTTGAGGAGACAATAACTTAACCAGTCGTTACATGTATCTGGAATATTGGTTGCTACGATGTAAAATAAGGGAGTGCAACCACTGCGCAAATTGGGACGTGTGCGATTATTATTAACAGTGAATCCATACTGCACAAACGCCGATTGCAAAGCTCTACCGCTACTGTCAGTGACGTCAGAGTCTTTCCATGCAGAATTCCTTGCGTTGAAGTCACCTAACACAGTTGTGGTCATCAAATAAATTAGAAAGCTGGTTAAACAAACTTGTAATTGTGGCAATGGGTTGCCGTGGAGGTCTGTACCATACAGACACGAAGAGAGGTCTTCCAGGAAGCTTTATTTCAATCATTTGCATTTCACAGCTGTTATTACCAGGCTGTGGGTGAATACTGCAGCTGAACTCTTCCTTAATAAATAGCGCACCTCCACCTCCACCTAGCTGGGACCATGGCAGAGATGGCTTGGTCAAAACGATGCAACCTGAAGCCTGGGATATCCGGATAGCAATAGCAGCATCTGGTATGCTGGGGTTTAGCCATGTTTCTGTCAAGCAGACAATATCAATAGATTCTGACAGGATTAATTGTAGTATTGCAGCTTGTTTATTTAAAATGCTGCAGCAGTAAATGGTGAACAGGCGTATTGCGGTTAATTTACACGGTGATGGTATGTGACGTTTATGAGATCCCGCTGATCCCTATGTGGAATTGTTTGATTTGAGCATACGCTGGATATCGTCATTCGAGACCGGTTTTCCGTCAGTGAGGATTTCATCAAAAGGTAGAGCGCACTTGATGCCTTTAGTGCGAAGCTGCTTTAAAAATGTGGGTAAGGCTCGACGACGGTTTTCCTGTTGCTGCTTGGTCAAGTCCTGGTTGACGTAGATGTTGTGTGTACCATGCTTGAGGCCAAATCGGTTCTGTAGTAGCGTGGACTTTGTCGCAGCATTGGCTTTGGCATGCACAAGCCTTGGTTTGGGTCCTGAAAGCCTCCCAATGCGCTTCACCTCAATACCTTTTGGGTCGACATTTCGAACTAAAGTGCTGACAAGCTGCGGGAGATTCTTACCATCGGACTCTGGGAGTCCCGAAATGACAACGTTGTTCTGGATGTCTATCTGTCGGCGCTCTTCCAGAACAAGCTCCCGTACCGTGTTGCTTGTGGGATCTGGTAGCCAGTGGAGGGGGCGTTTTCGGAGCCGCAGTTCTGGCGAACGACTCAACTGTAGTTCTGAGCTTCCGATTGTGGTGCTCCAGTGATTCAACTCTCTCATTTAGGTCAGGGCAAGTTTTCTTCAGATCGTCTATTTCCACAACAATGGCGGCCATACGCTCATCCAAGACCTCATGCATGGCTTTTCGAAATTCAGAAGGTAGCTGCGGAATCTACTTGGGATAGTGTATCCCAACACCATCTCGAACGATGAGCTCTATCGGCAATGCAGCAGTTCGCCCCTCTCGGCAAACGTGAAAAGCCGTTGAATGGCCATGCTTGGCCATGTACTCCGCATGGATCCTGACACACCACCTGAAAAAGCAATGCAGCTTTACGTCAGCCTACAAACTGCTATTAGGAGGGGAAGACCAACAACCACACTGGCGACTACAATTCGGAAAGAGCTTGAAGTCGAAGATATTCCAATGAAGTCGACAACCGACTTGGCCAAACTACGCCAGTTGGCGCAAGATCGTCGGGAATGGAAGAGTTTATGGAATATGGAATCCGAATAACTAGGACGAAGGCCTGCGGCAGTCTGCGACTAGCTTCATGTCATCTGCTTTCTTTCATCGTGTTAGATTGTTACTATGTTAGTCCATAGTGCTCCAAAAACTACCTTATAATACGGAGCATCAGCAAATCGAATATTCGAATGAAATTCGAGAATCGTCACGAAAAGCACTCAATCAGTCGAAACTAGGGCTTTGTTCGACTGAAAAATGCCCGCAAACAGAAAATACTTTTCGAATACTTTTCGAATGCTCCGCGCGTGCTCTAGTACACGGCGCACTACGACTACGAGTACTCATTCTTGCGCATGTAGCTACTAGTACTAGTTCTTACTAAAGACAGTAAAGTACTAGTCTGGACTTCTTGTCAATCTTGACGCTTTCCTCTCTCTCGAACTGTGAAAAGTTTTATCAAGTGTGCATTTTGTTTCATTTCAAGTATCCTGGAATCATGGCTTTGTCACCAACTACCAGCCCCGGTATGCCTCCTGCTCCCAGTACTGCAGTAGCCCTGCTGGCGTTGTCTCGGCATCTGCGTCTATGGTGAGTTCCCCGCAGGGAGAGGGCAACTCAAAGTGTGCCAAATATTTGAGGGTCGACCTTACCATGGATCTCATTCTGCTGAGGCAGTGTAGGGCCCACCCTCACCTATTCGTCCGCGGGTCTCCTGATATGCAAGGGATAGCGGAGGAGCTCGGCCGAGATCCGCCTTTTCAAGGGGTCTCCAAGAGAGATCCTATCGCCAATAGCCTGAATCGGATGAAGCATCCGCCGCTTCGCGTCATCCCCAAAGGCAATGAGAAACAACAGCAACTCCGTTCATTGCACATCTCAAAATCCCAGTCCTCAACTGCTCAAGCTAAAAAAAACTCGATTCGAAAATACTGGACTGCGCTACATGCTGAACCTCTTTTTCATTCGAATTTTCTCTCTGATTTTCTTTTTGCCATTCGAATAATCAAATCGAAAATTCGATTTGCTGATGCTCCGTAATGCCGATTCTAATGCTTCAGAATGGGCTATAATGCTCTTAATTGGTTTCAAAAAAGAAAAGAAAAAAAGTGAGACAAAAAAGGAGATAACTGCATGCACATTGTCAAACTTCCCGCCGGTATGCGTATACTGAGTAGTCAATCTGGTATGCCCCCACATGAGCGCGACCCAAAACAGCGCCGTTGACTTCAGCGCCCCCCAAAAGCCCCATCCCCATAACTGGACATCCCCAAAACAGACCACCCCGTCAGCGCGCACGCTCAATACAGGTCGACTCATTTACACTCAAACCCAAAAGATGGACACTCGACTTGTCAAAGACTCAAATCATGATCAACTCGAAATGGCCAGTTCAGTATTGAAGGGCGATATTGCCTGGACTCAATTTATAATCAACTCTAGAAAGCAATGATGAACTA
>NW_027044744.1:0-11000 GCF_964019385.1 Sycon ciliatum | reverse complement strand
GTAAGTTTGCACGTGACTATAGAGGTAAGAGTAATATTCACTTTACCAATCTGGGTATATGTTACAGGGGATGAGGCAGCGTAAAACTGGAGAATTACTTGACAATCAGAGAGACGTGAAAACAAAGATTAGCAATTTTCTGATAATAGAAAGAAAGTGAAAAGCAGTACAGTTTGCATACTGTAGTTATCATCAGTGATTGGCTGTAGTTAGTAACCTACTACACTCACACACTCATATCCAGTGTGTACAGAGAACCAGGATTGTCACCGTCACCTACACTGAGTACCAGGGTACTGCCAAACAGTGTGAGTGATGGAGGGAAACCACTGTCCTCTGGCATAGCTGGTAGTGGATAGACCTGACCAGATGAAATATCATATACAACACACTTAGCAGAAGTAGTGAAGGGGCAAATAACCATGCAATGGTCAGAAAGTGCGCATGCTGCACTAAACTTCAGCTCAAAACCATCAGGTGGACTGGTGGACACCCACCTACCATCATGGTGTTTGAGAAAACAACCAGAGTGACCACCAACTAAGTACAGTGAATCAGGGAATGGGACAAGTGATGCGCTGCTGCATGGTAGTGGCAATGCAGGTAATACTAGGCTAGTATTGGATGATGAAGAAAACCTCCACTGCTTGCTAGCTAGAGAATAGATACTAACATGATTGTGACGTGTTCCATCAATATCATGGCCACCATATAGAGAAATAGCATCAGCACATAAATGTAGAGTACACCAGGTATGGTTACTGTGCGACGGGACGTCTGTAAGTTTGCTCCACTGACCACCACCACCACCATCACCACCACTGCGGCAGCCATCACCGTTATCTGGTGTGTTGCAGTACTGCAGAATAGAGCGCACCCATGTGTTGGTGCTCTTGGTGTATGTGTTACAGTGCATGTACAGCATACCACCATGGGATGCCAGTGATGGGCCAGCCAGCTTACTGTATTCACTTGGTAGGTCAATACTGTGCCATGTCTGCAAGTCTGAAGTCTCCAGGATCTTGGTGACGTACCCATCATCATGCCACACAGCAACCAGTTTGTCACTGTAGGTGGCAAGCATGGCATGTTTACCATGCTGCTGTCCTTCTGACTTTTTCCACTGCGTGATCAAAGAAAACCACATACCGGATAGCACACAGGCACAAAACAAACATCAACAGACACACACACACACACACGCTCACACACACACACACACACACACACACACACACACACAACAAACACATGCACACACGCAAAAACACACACACACGCACACATACATATGTACACATACAAACCCCAGATAATAAGATACATGAACAGAAATGACTACAAATCTACTGTAATGTACATAAAAGGTGTTCATTGCAGAAGATAGGCAGGGAGGCACAGTCCGTTGGTATTAGACCATGATGTAGAAATGAGAGGTACCCGGTTCAAGTCCTGATTGGAAGCGGAAGGATTTTTCCAGCTGTACTGCGACCCGTAGTGAATTGGGTCACCGGTAGTCTTTGGCAGGTAGTGCCTTTCTGACTATTTTACAGAGGTTGGTGCTAGAGGCCGAGTTTCCAACATTCGTAGGAACTCCACAACCATCAAGGATCACGGTGCAGATGCATCCCCTGAAGGGTCGAGAGGAGAGCACATCACACCCACCATTATAGTGGTCAAAGATGTAGAATCTCATTCCCTGCATCCATGCTTCTCTCGGGGCCAGGCCAGGAGTTCCCAATTAACCATGGTTCTCAGCACGGCTGGAAAAATCCTTTTGTTTCCAAACATGAGTTGCAGCTATTACAGTAAAACCTGGTGTAAGTGACCTCTGGGTTAGCGACCACCTGCTCTTAACCACCGTTTTTACATGCACTGACAGTTCTACACAGACTCTACGGGACCTGCTTTTAAAGACAACCTGGTTCTAAAGACCACCTGGTTTTAAAGACCGCTTTTACATGGATGCAGCTACTGGGGTCGTTCTCGGCACTTGTGCCAGTGGTTATGAGACTTATCCACTCACCCCCACCGTTAGCCGCTGCATCTGCCGCTAGGGTTTACCGGGTGTTAGCGGCCATCGTGAGTTCCCTTCGGGAACGGACACGATAATTTACTCTTTTTTTTTAAAACTTTTGCTTGCAGGGTAGATGTGCAGGGTAGATGTGCAGGGTAGATGTGCAGGGTAGATGTGCAGGGTAGATGTGCAGGGTAGATGTGCAGGGTAGATGTGCAGGGTAGATGTGCAGGGTAGATGTGCAGGGTGGATGTGCAGGGTAGATGTGCAGGGTGGATGTGCAGGGTAGATGTGCAGGGTAGATGTGCAGGGTAGATGTGCAGGGTAGATGTGCAGGGTAGATGTGCAGGGTAGATGTGCAGGGTAGATGTGCAGGGTAGATGTGCAGGGTAGATGTGCAGGGTAGATGTGCAGGGTAGATGTGCAGGGTAGATGTGCAGGGTAGATGTGCAGGGTAGATGTGCAGGGTAGATGTGCAGGGTAGATGTGCAGGGTAGATGTGCAGGGTAGATGTGCAGGGTAGATGTGCAGGGTAGATGTGCAGGGTAGATGTGCAGGGTAGATGTGCAGGGTAGATGTGCAGGGTAGATGTGCAGGGTAGATGTGCAGGGTAGATGTGCAGGGTAGATGTGCAGGGTAGATGTGCAGGGTAGATGTGCAGGGTAGATGTGCAGGGTAGATGTGCAGGGTAGATGTGCAGGGTAGATGTGCAGGGTAGATGTGCAGGGTAGATGTGCAGGGTAGATGTGCAGGGTAGATGTGCAGGGTAGATGTGGTCACTTAAACCAGGTTTTACTATGCTTGTTTCTTCTGTTTCTCACCCATGCTCCTACACCATTCCATTGTTAGCCATAATTAGATACAAAATCCATCGCATGTTCTATGATTTTTGGGGCTAGTTATTGGGGATTACACCTATGGCTGAGTCGGGTAGCATTTTCTTCGGGTATCGGGTTCGGGTAGTTTTCCATGGGTAGCACGGGTACCCAATCGGGTAATGTTTCCATGGTAACACCACAATGCACTCCTTCCCTTACACACTGAGTGCGTTCGATTATGCCCGCGAACCGTCATGAATCGCCCCTGGCTATTCACATCACCCAATGTGAATAGGTTGAATGGATTCCGAATCGATTCCAGAGCTCATGACATGAAATCGAACGGCGAGATTCCATTCAAGAATCGAGTCGCGGGCATAATCGAAAGCACTCATTGGGTAGAAATACGGAGTATTGCCACGATTACATGAATTTGTACACGTTCACTGCATAATATTATGATGTCATCTGCGACTTTGGGTTTTCGGGTACTATCCTGTACCCGTCTACCCGAGGTCTTCACGGGTAGCACCGGTACCCGACTACCCGTGCACACCACTAATTATACCCGGGAAATGTATACATACTATCCAGACTTGTTCCGAAGTGCTTCCAAGTATCTGGTATTGACACCTGTCTAAAATTGCTACCCCTAAGTCTGAACAATAGACTCATCCAACCGTACCTTTCTGCGCTTCTTGATGTTTGCAATCTGTGTTGGGGTTGGCATAGCAGGTAAGACATGATATCCTCTACCAACGGATGAAACAGCTGTGCTTGCAGCTCCTGTGGCCTGTGCCTAAAAGCAGCAGAGAGGCACCATCAAGAGAGAAGGAATCACATAGAAATGAGTTATGAAGCAACTATCCACGACTGTAACACGAAGATACGAAGTCGGAAAGTGCGATAACAGGGCACACAACAGATAGGCTGCTGAGACATTTCACGACCTGGGACCTGGCTCTAACACATGTCCAGTACGCACACCAACAGCCTCAACACACAGAGCGAACGACGCCAAAGTGAAGAAAGAGCGAAAAAAGAGTGCCTCAAATTGTACTTAGACCGCATTGTCATGTTATTAACTGGTCTCGTTAGCGTCCTGTAATGGTCGGCATTCTTTGCTGCCGTGGGTCTTAGCTTGTGTACATTTTCTCTGCGCTCACCTTCCCCTCATTGGTCCTACCATAACCTTGAACCTTCCAAGGTGGAAGGCTGTTGGTTTGCGCACTGGAGGTGTTCTAGGTCTCAGGTCGTTGAATGTCTCAGTAGCCATTGGAATTCTGTACCAAATAACTGTGAGCATGATATGCTAGTAGCAACTTCGGCGATAATTAAGGAGTTAGGATTATGAATGCAGTTTTGTGCTGCCTAGTGCGCTGAGTCTGCACTGTTTGTCTCATGAATCTTGCACTTGCTCCTCAGCATGCGTGTTCTGTGTGATATCAAACATGTATACATGTGATCCATGCAGTTCACCAATACAAGTACTGCGCTTATAACTTTAAACGAGTGTCGGGCTGAACATTTTCATTCAGGATGAACAGTCAATCTGATAAAGATTTCTCGGATAAGAGATTCATACTTGATGTGTGGAGGCAGACATCACTGAAAGGTGGCGGGAGATCGAGGAAACTTGGCCGCTCAATGTTGTCAGTTGTTGTTTTGTCATGGTCTGGTTGTTGGTAATGGCCGTCGTAAACTGCGTATACTGCTGCTCTAGCTCATCACTCCGTGTGGCGAGCGCAGTGATGGATGTAGCTTGCTGTGTTAGCTGCTCAGAGATAGAGTCCAGTCGCCGTACAACAGCTGATGGTACGTTGGAAAGATGAGGCTGTAATGATCACACACAGTGTAGCAAAAACAGCCACAGCACACACACCATACCAACACAACCACAGCACACACACCATACCAACACAGTCACACCACACACACCATACCAACACAACCACACCACACACAACGCACCAGCACAACATGACACCACACAGAGAAAACCAACACGGTTGTCCACATCGGGAAAGTATGAGGTCACGCTAACGCACAGAGGTGGACACCAATGTCAGAGCTGCCACACTTGGAGGGAGAAAAATCTGACGGGGGTCCGGGGGTATCCCCCGGGTGGGGGTATCCCCCGGGTGGGGGGGGGGGGTGCAGGGGGCAGTGGCTCCGCGATGAAATTTTTTAGGAAAATGGCTTGCTGTTGGGGCCCCAGAACACATTTTTAACTGTCCAGCACACGCACTACAACCATGTCAATTATGCAGCAACCGTAGTCTTGTAGCCACGTTCTACAGTAACACTTGCTGCTTTATTCTATTCCAGGCAGATACATCATACACCATACACCAATATTGAAAAAGAAGTCTAAGAAATTGTAGCAACTACAGCTATACCATTAAATATTGGCATAATATTGTGCGTGTAGAAAAAACGGAGGTGGTTGCCACTGCCACTACGTGTACAAATGACCGGCCAACTGGACTAAAAAGCGCTCAAAATAAAATAATCGGTTGTCCCTCTTTGGGAACAAAATCGGTCAGTTTGTCCGGCAGGCGATGAAATATCGGAGCAAGTTGCAGTCCTGATAGCGTTACTTGTAGCTCCTTGGTCCTTTTCCTTTCTATGTGAAGAAGAGGTAGGTGCGACTTCGGCGATAGTAAGGGAAAAGTGTGTCTCATATTGTTAAGTTTCCTTTTAAAACAATAAGTTTCCTGGTTTCCTACCCCCCCCCCCCTCCTCTCTTTCCTACCCTTAGAGTTCTTGCTCTCCTGCTCCCCTCTCCGCCCTTCCACTCCCCATTTTGTTTCCTTTGGTGCACATGTGCAGCTGTGATGCCGAGACCCTTGGTCGGCTGAGCTTCACAGGTCCCACCCACTCCGTCCTGCTGGATATGTACCATTGTGTCGAGTTCTTTTCCTCATTTTAGTTCATCATGCAGTGAGTGTTCAATAGTAAAAAAATAAAAAATAAAATAATGCGATATTTCGGCCATTTTCGACTCCCCCCGGGGTATACAAATTTCAAGGTTCCCTTCAGAAAATTTTTCAAGGGCTTTGCACAATCGATCCACACCACTAAGGGAACCTACCGTATTATCTCTGATACAAGCACAGTCTCCAATAATAGAACACCTTGGGGCGGCATTCAAAAAATAAAGTGCTCAGTCTCCATTATAAGCACACTGTGTAAATTCATTATCTGTACCGGTGAAAAAACCCTGGAATGTGTGTGTCTGACATGAATTTGGCCATGGCAACATGCCTCTGAAATGAGGTTGAAATAATAATGGAACAGTCTCCAATAAAGGAACGTCTCCATTAATAGCACGGGGCGGAGGTACTGTAAATATACAAAATTTCGGCACTTCACGATTTTTGACATTTCGGCGGCGATTTATTTTCGGCGTGGGGTAGAGGGCATTGCGACAGATGCTGTGAAAAATTTCATCGGAGTTTTAATTTAGACGTTTTGGGTCGGTGCCGAATATAGCCGAAATTAAATAGCTGCCGAAAATTTGTATATTTACAGTACATTGAAAAAATAAAGGACCGTGCTTATATTAGAGATAATACGGTACCTGCAAATTTTTGAGCGATATCGGAGAGATCCACTTGCACACACAGGGGCGTCAGATGGAGTTTAACATTGGTGCGGCCAAAGTGCGAGAGGGGGTCCCCCCGGGAAATTTTTGAAAATTGGGCCTAAAAAGCCATATTTTAACGCTACAGAATATGCATGCTGATGATACACTGCATTGTCGATGTAAAACATGGTACCTGTACCAGAGTCGACAAGCCACCAACAAGGTTGAAATGTAAAAAAATAAATAAAAAAATCGAAAATTATTGGTGCGGCTTTGGCCGCACCTGCCGCACCGGTTCCAACGCCCCTGACACACACACTTTGGTATTCTCAGACATGCTCTCTTTAACTATCTAGTAAGTACTACGCTCGGCCTTCGCGGCATTCAGTTATTCTCAGCATACTGGGTGCATGTTTCCGTAAAGCACTCCGTTACGAAGACAAACAAATTTGGGTCGATCAAATAATTGATTAATTTTGTTGAACGGCGCATTACCGATAAGCACGGAAAATGTGTTGGGTTTGAAAATAATAATCAATCCCTCCTTTACTACAAACTTATCAATCAAATCACCTAAAACTATCTACATGGACAAAAACCAACACCATGTTACTTGAAACTCACCGAAGACAACTCTTTGGCGAGACGTGCCACCTCCTTCACTTGCGTGTGCATCTCTGCAGCCGTCGGGCGATCAATGGCGCGGTTAGCGAGACAACGCTGAATTGACGCTTTGAGTGGATGTCCATTCCGCACTTGTTGTAAGGCCGAACGACGACGTTCCACTTCAGCAATCTCTTGTTCCTCGCTCGTTCCATCAGGGCGCTGAACCAGCCGTGAGCGAGGTGCGCCGAGCAGATCTCGTGAGGGATTAGCGCCGACTAAAACGCTCAGGGACAGCACACCAAAGGAAAATATGTCGAGAGACCGATCATATACGGCAGGCTCTTTCAAGGCTTCCGGCGGCATGTACAGGATAGTGCCGGGGCAAGTGGTCAGGTTTTCCAGCAAAAGAGCAAAACTCCTTTGCATCGCGCGTGCCACGCCAAGATCACAGACCTTGGCGGTTTGGCCTTTGATGAGAATGTTTTTCAAGGTCAAGTCGCGATGAATAATAGGAGGGTTTCTGCTGTGTAAATAGCGGACACCGGCTATTGCGTCGGACAGGAAACCCAACAGGGTGGCATCGTCAAGCCGGCCATCGCCAACACTACAATCCTGCAGAGTCGAATCCAGGAGCTCCATTGCCAGAGCTGGCAAGCCGCGATCAGCGGTTACACCCACACCCAATATTTGGCAGAGATTCGGGTGGTGCAAACCGGAGAGGGTGGAAATTTCTTCACCAAACCGCTTTAGTTTCTCGCGTCTACCCTGGACACCTGGCTCAACGAGGAGATGATGTAAGACCTTGGCAGCTACGGGTATTCCTTGCCAATCTACTCGAAACACAGCGGCATCACCACCTTCACCAGCCTGACGGTGCTCACTGACGGCGAAAACACCGAGATAGGCTATTTGACCTCTAGCCAATCCCAGGTCTCGAAGAAGCGAGTCTTCCGACGATCGCTCCATAGCTGATCCAACTAACCAGAACTACGTCTACGCTAACCTCACTGTAGACACTCTACCATCCACAGTGCAGTGGGGTTTTGTTGAAACTGACTCAAGTTTTTTTCGCCTTGGTATGATATTCAGTTGGCTTCTCATCAACAACAATGACTGGCCACTACTGGCCCACTACCGCACTAGCGTAGGCAGCCAAACCAGGCGACACGTCGCAGATAGGCAGCTGAAGCATCGGACAAGGACGGTGCTAGCGCTGCTGCCTCGGACCACACATGTACTCCGTCCTCCAGACTACAATCGTAACGACGTGTTGACAGATATGACCTCTGATATTCATTGGTAAAAACGAGGGGATCTGGTGAAGCCCACCAAGTATGCATGGCGTGTTGTGAGCTTCTTTCTGGCGCCAATAGGTCTAGTCCGGCAGACAACTTTCCTATAGAGCACAGGCAACATGTCAAGTGAATTATCACGTGTCAATAACGCGGGCATGGAAGGAATGCGGACGCCCAATGCATGGTATTCGACGTCCTGCGATGCCGATTATTGTTGTCGCTAATCCGCGTGGATGTGCTGGACATCAGATTCAGCATACCTCCCAACCTTTGCAAACCTGAGACAGGGAGAATGACATACATTGTACCTATCTATGAAGATGTATCCAATATAGCCGTAAAGCATGCGACAAATGCACTTTTGGGTGCATATCACCGCCATTCGAAACGCAGCTTCGGCAGCCGATCGAGCAATGCTAGTTGTTGGTCTTTGGGAGAGATGTCGAACTCCTACCACGATACTGGGACGGTCCCGGCCAAATCAGGATGGTTGGTATGCATCAGCGATTGCCAATCTTTGCATTACCCAACAAGGCACTGATTCCTCGGATAACGTTTGTGCTTGTGCTCCCCAGCCGTCGTCCGCACCATTGGCAGATGTCACCTCCGTAAAGCATTGGTAGAAATTGGTGATCCCGTGATCTGGTGATAGCTCAGCAACCACACGCAGAGTCGACAGTCACTGCTACTGCAAAAGGTCGGGTCCTCTCTTTCTGCGAGCTTTTTCCTCGCTCGTTTCGGCGCGAGAGTCAACACTCACACACATACACCTACACATCAACATGCACACACATACACCTACACATCAACATGCACACACATACAAGTAGTACAATGTCATGCAGACCGCTCGTGCAGCAATGACACCACCAAGTCCTTTCCTGACGTCACTCGGAGTTTCATCAGACAGCATGACATGACCTAGACTGGTATTCACGGAGTGTCTTGAGAGAAGAGGGCAGAGGTGACTGAGGCACTTATTTCAGTAGCTCTTCATAATTATTATTATTATGCTGTCTGATGAGTAACTCTGAGAAATGGCAGAAAATGACTTGGTTGTGTCATTGCTGTCTGAGTACTAGTATTAGCGCCTCTGTTCATTGGACACGGCGCACTGTCTGTACACAGCGCGCTGAGTCTGTACACAGCTGTACACAGCGCACTGAGTCTGCACACAGCCCGAGAATCTCAGACAACTGTCCACATGTACAAGAATAAAGTAAAAGTAAGTAAATTATCGTGTCCGTTCCCGAAGGGAACTCACGACGGCCGCTAACACCCGGTAAACCCTAGCGGCAGATGCAGCGCCTAACGGTGGGGGTGAGTGGATACGTCTCACAACCACTGGCACAAGTGCCGAGAACGACCCCATTAGCTGCATCCATATACCCCTTGTGCCTGGCCACAAGTTCCCAGTTGACTGTTGGTAGCAGCACGGCTGGAAAAACCGCTCCCAGGCAGGACTTGAACCAGGTACCTCTCTTATCTCAATAATGGTCTTTGACCAACCCACTGTGCCTGTCTGGTCAAGAATACAGGTGTCTAAAATCCGCAGGCTGCGTATAGTGCTCTATGACCAGTGGACAGAGCCAGTAAGACAAACAGCAATAGCGCAACCAGGTCCTTCCTTGCCATTACTCGGAGTTCTGTGTCTGAAAATACTAATCAGATGGGGGAGATGCCCAATCATGTAATCAGACACACCCCCCCCCCCACACACACACACACACACGCACCCACTCACACACCACACTCACGCGCACACACACACACACACACACACCATTGGACCATTTGACGCCCATCTCCAAGGGCGGTGATAGCGATGCTACAGCAGAAGCCAAAGCAACTTGTGCGGGGATTGCACCCGGTTCCATAACTTGCAAAGCTGGAGACTTGACCGCCACTATTCAGCCTGGTCTACACTACACAGCTATGAAGTGGCTTTTCTTGGCCAGGGAATCCCTACTTGTTTGGTATTATTTTCTTTTTTTCCCCGCATACACATTACACCACATACTCCGGCATGCACTGGCTGTTGGTAACCACCCAGGAAAATGAATGAAAAGTCAGGAGGAGTTTGAGAAAGAGAAGAAAGACGTGTGGGATCATAATCGTCGAGGATCGAACCCGCAGCCGCTCGATTGGAAATCACTGCACACACACATACAAACACACAAACACACACACACCTTTTTTGGTGCACTGAAGTGTCGCTGAAGCCGAGACCTCAGGTCGGCGGAGATGCACCAGTTTCACCACCACAGTTGCGTCTGCAACCACCTCTACCATGCAGTATTCTGTTCTCGAGGTTCGTGGTTTCTCGTAAAACACACACACGCACACACACACACACGCGCGCGCGTGCGCACACACACAAAACAAAACAATACAATACAACATGCCCATCCGGAGATGATAGCAGGTCCCGAAATCACGTAAAGTCACGATCAGAATCGGGCGTGGCGAGTCAAGTCCCGGCTAGGGCGATAGCGCTTTCCACAAGTGCAAAAGAAGTCTACGGTGACGGGCTCGGTCGGAGGAATGGTGCTGCATTCTGATCTCCACTCTCTGCAATCCTGGGCGAGGGCGAACCAGTCCACTATCTGGCGATCCTTCGTGTCGGACACAATATTGTCCCGCCACCGCTTCTGGGGCCCATGACGTGGCCAGGT
>NW_027044743.1:0-16824 GCF_964019385.1 Sycon ciliatum | reverse complement strand
GTATGAAGAGGTTGGTGCGACTTCGGCGATACTTGTGGACTTGTGTGTTGCTCTCTACTTGGGAGATCGCGCTTTTCCTGCCGACTTGAATTCTCACTTGACTGACTCACGACTGCCATACAGAGCACACGGGAAGTCCTATTCTCATCACCTTTCTATTGTACCTTACAACTTATCTAATAAATGAATTCCAACTTTGTTTTCGTCTTTAGTTACAATGTACTGATTCACCCTGAGGATAGGCTATGCCCGAAAATGTCGTGAATATATGGAGAGAAGGTTGCTGCAAAGAGACCATGTTTGAGTATTCGGGCCACTAGTATGTAAAGTAATGACATTGTGTGAAAGATTGGCTAGGGTACCTCGTAAGGAGACCATAGGTCTGTGGGGACTGCCTTAGAGAAATATGAATAAATACTATACTATAATTATTATGAAAGGACTTTCATTATGATTATGCTCTGTCCTGGGCCATGGGGCCTCTTCTTTTCCTGGTGTACACGATCGACCTCCCCCCCCCCCCCCCCCCCAGCATGTACAAACTCCCACACCAAATGCAGCCAGTTCGCCGATGACACGGCACTCATCGCGAAGCATTACACGAGGGATTTATCAGCTGCATTCCTCCAACGTGCCGTGGACGCAGCAGGACGATGGTTGAAGGATTGGCATCTCCTCGTCAACACCACGAAAACCGTCGTCCTTTCCTCCCAACCCCAACACACCATCCACATCACGCTCCACTCGACTAGGCTGCAGCAGGTCCACCAACATAGGTACCTTGGTGTTACACTCCAAGACGATATGCGATGGACCCAACACATCATAGAAACCACCAACAAAGCCAACAAACTACTACACCAACTCCACAAGACACGTGGCACAATGAACGGGACACACTGGAGAGAATTTAACGCCGTGCTATACGCATCTGCCTTCGGATTCCCCTCTTTGCACCAGTTCACCACAGTTCCCTCCTCCATCACGCAAAGCTTCCCACCCTTAGCTCACGACTCCTTGTTAAACAAGACTTAGCCCTACTAGCATGGGACATCCACCACCAAACCTCCCCACCACACCTGCAACAACCACATCTTAAACCGCAATGTCAACACCAACCATACACCCTTCGACAGACAAGGACCGACTCCATCGGACATGCACACACAAACAGGCACCGAGATTCCCCCATCAACAGCGCCCTCACCCTCTACAACTCACTCCCTATCGACATCCTTAAGTCACTGTTTCTCCTGCGTTCAGTTGGCCCGCACACACATGCTCGTACTCGTGGCCAGGATACAGCTGCCTTAGTATTACCTACTGTACATATTGGGTATGGACTGCGCTCAGTTTCTTTTCTGGCGGCAGGTCGGTGGAACACTCTTCCTCCAAACTGTCGTCAGGCACAATCTGCTGGTACTTTTGGTCACCTCACAAAGATTCCTAGGGTTCCCTGTAACAAGGCCATGCCTGTTGGGACTCCCCTAGTCAAATAATAAATACTACTACTACTACTACTACTACTACTACTACTACTACTACTACTACTACTACTACTACTACTACTACTACTACTACTACTACTACTACTACTACTACTACTACTACTACTACTACTACTACTACTACTACTACTACTACTACTACTACTACTACTACTACTACTACTACTACTACTACTACTACTACTACTACTACTACTACTACTACTACTACTACTACTACTACTACTACTACTACTACTACTACTACTACTACTACTACTACTACTACTACTACTACTACTACTACTACTACTACTACTACTACTACTACTACTACTACTACTACTACTACTACTACTACTACTACTACTACTACTACTACTACTACTACTACTACTACTACTACTACTACTACTACTACTACTACTACTACTACTACTACTACTACTACTACTACTACTACTACTACTACTACTACTACTACTACTACTACTACTACTACTACTACTACTACTACTACTACTACTACTACTACTACTACTACTACTACTACTACTACTACTACTACTACTACTACTACTACTACTACTACTACTACTACTACTACTACTACTACTACTACTACTACTACTACTACTACTACTACTACTACTACTACTACTACTACTACTACTACTACTACTACTACTACTACTACTACTACTACTACTACTACTACTACTACTACTACTACTACTACTACTACTACTACTACTACTACTACTACTACTACTACTACTACTACTACTACTACTACTACTACTACTACTACTACTACTACTACTACTACTACTACTACTACTACTACTACTACTACTACTACTACTACTACTACTACTACTACTACTACTACTACTACTACTACTACTACTACTACTACTACTACTACTACTACTACTACTACTACTACTACTACTACTACTACTACTACTACTACTACTACTACTACTACTACTACTACTACTACTACTACTACTACTACTACTACTACTACTACTACTACTACTACTACTACTACTACTACTACTACTACTACTACTACTACTACTACTACTACTACTACTACTACTACTACTACTACTACTACTACTACTACTACTACTACTACTACTACTACTACTACTACTACTACTACTACTACTACTACTACTACTACTACTACTACTACTACTACTACTACTACTACTACTACTACTACTACTACTACTACTACTACTACTACTACTACTACTACTACTACTACTACTACTACTACTACTACTACTACTACTACTACTACTACTACTACTACTACTACTACTACTACTACTACTACTACTACTACTACTACTACTACTACTACTACTACTACTACTACTACTACTACTACTACTACTACTACTACTACTACTACTACTACTACTACTACTACTACTACTACTACTACTACTACTACTACTACTACTACTACTACTACTACTACTACTACTACTACTACTACTACTACTACTACTACTACTACTACTACTACTACTACTACTACTACTACTACTACTACTACTACTACTACTACTACTACTACTACTACTACTACTACTACTACTACTACTACTACTACTACTACTACTACTACTACTACTACTACTACTACTACTACTACTACTACTACTACTACTACTACTACTACTACTACTACTACTACTACTACTACTACTACTACTACTACTACTACTACTACTACTACTACTACTACTACTACTACTACTACTACTACTACTACTACTACTACTACTACTACTACTACTACTACTACTACTACTACTACTACTACTACTACTACTACTACTACTACTACTACTACTACTACTACTACTACTACTACTACTACTACTACTACTACTACTACTACTACTACTACTACTACTACTACTACTACTACTACTACTACTACTACTACTACTACTACTACTACTACTACTACTACTACTACTACTACTACTACTACTACTACTACTACTACTACTACTACTACTACTACTACTACTACTACTACTACTACTACTACTACTACTACTACTACTACTACTACTACTACTACTACTACTACTAGGAAGCGTGTTTTTATTGACCACATAAAATGATGATGCAAAGAAAGAAAAGAACACCGGTAACATAAACTCAAGAAATAATATTCGGCGCAAAAGAAGAAACACAAAGAAATAACCGCAAAGTTTTTTTTTGTTAAAAAACAGAATAGAAAAACAAAGAAATAACCCAAAAGCGCTAAATTGCACCTAAATTATAAGAAAAAGACAGGACACTTCCCGTAATGCAAACTACTCCAGCGATACAAAAAGACAGGACACTGCCGGTAATGCAAACTACTCCAGCAACACATCACAGTACTGTTGAAACTAAAAAGTTCCCATTGACAGATTAATTGACAGCAACCGACATCACGGACAAGGCAACACTAAAAGGTAGATACAATACCATGAGCTAACTGAAACCAAGGGCTCAGAAGCGAGCAGCAGCCCGCATCTCCGCAAGGAGAGCAGCAGCCCTTCGCCGGTAGGATGTACGGGATCCCCGGAGACACGTGATCTGCCACCTGAGCAGACACATGCCGATCTTCGCCCTGATTGTTGAGATGGCAACGGCATAGCTAATGTCTCTGCACTTCTCTGCGACACGACTTGCCAACGTCTTCAGGAAGACCTCACACTCCACAGCCGCCTGGCCATTCGTTCCAAACACAAGCGGCGTGAATGATCCACGGTCAACTTGTGTGATGCGCTCCCCGTACTGCCGCCTCTTGGCCCGTTCGTTGTGGGCTAGTTGGCTCTTGACTTCTGCACACGACCGCAGAGACGCTTTGGGGTGGGTCACCCTTACATCGAAAAACGCGCTCTGCTGCCGTGTCCAAAACCCAAGAGCTCGGATGTCCACTCTCGCTTGGTCGGCATGAGATCCACTGACGTCCTCGCCGTCCAGGGACAGGAGAACTGGTTCCCGTTCAACGTCCGGGACGACGACAGATAGAAGCTCCGAGAGCAAATCCCGGATCTCATTATGACGAGCCGTGGGATACCCCCCGGCAGGGCAGGTCATCGCATGATCCACCGTAAAATCGGGACTCCCACGGCAGATACACGACGTCGGCAAATCATGCAGCGCCAGACCATACCGCAAAGCTAGGCCGTCGCGGAAATCCGACTTCGACAATATGGTGCCGTGTTCGTGCGAGGGTGGAGACGTTACCCACGTCGAAACGCCCTTCTCCTTTGAGGTGTCGAGAAGAAGTCGCTGAGGTGGTGTTAGAGACGGTCCCAGCTCGCTGACGGCGTCCACGAGGGACTCACGGAACTGAGCGCGTGTGCGCCCGGCAACTGCCCTGGACGCTGCAATTGCATCCACCACCCGAGGCCGCCGCCGAGCAAGCCCCGAAGCATCACCCGCACAAAGCCCAGTGCCGGGGCTGAGACTCTGAGCGACCCCCGATGCCGCATTATCCGCATCCGCGGCAGCGAGGAACTCCACAATCGGGCCAGTAGAAGCACGAGAGAGCTCTAGCTGTCTCGCGGCACCCTCGGACGGGACGGGGATGCCTAGACCACCGAGGCGGACAGGCAACGACAACAGCTTACGGAGGGACTCCGGCAGCTCGTCTCGACCGAAAATGCCCTCGCAGAAACGGACGATCACATTGTCCAATGGACCAAAGGCGTCGGCAGGGACCTCACACACTCGCTGCAGAAACCTCCACTTCGCCTGCACTGCGGTCGAGACGACGTGGTACGCAGCCTGGGGTTGGGTTTTGGCGAGCACCGTCAGACGATTCATCAGCGTTAGCCAGGTGTTGATCTGGGACGAGACCCGACCCGCCACAAACTCATTGGACCCGATGTAACCACCCAGGTACCGAACACCATCCGATCGGATTGCAATTCCTGTCCCGTGGAACACTTCCTTCGCCGTTTGCTCGAGCTCGGGCTTGACGAGGAGGATAGACTTCTGGGCATTTGGGAAATACCCGTAGCGTGGACCGACGCTGGATATGCATCTCCAGTACTCTCTGAGGGATGCGAGCTTGGCGGCGGCAGCATCATCATCGGCGAACCACAGTTGCCGACAGTCCGGAGAGGCAAGAGACAGCCTCTGCGCCAGCGGGGACATGGCTAGGGCATAAAAAGCCATTGCCAGGGGGTCACCCTGACAGGTCCCCTCCCTGGACAACACTGTCAGGCCACCCTCCAGAAACAGAGGGATGTCCGACTGATAGAGGTTGACGAACGCACGGCCGGCGGCGGGGCAAATGCGTGGGATATTGTGCAAAGCAGCCGACCTGTTCATGGCGTTAAATGCGTTGGAGGCATCCACAAGAAGAATGCCATCGCATGACTCGGACTGAAACTCTTGGCCGAGAATACCGACGGCAACCTCACAGGCAGATGGAATGCCAACGCACAGTTGGTAAGGCGTGACAGCCAGGAGGACATCCCGCTCGATAGCACTCATGATGGCTTTGCATATGACTCTCCGAAACACCTCGCCAATCGCAATTGGGCGGACTCCAGGTTGCTTGTCGAGTGGTATTAGCCTTGCAGCGAGGAATGGCCGAAGGCAGGTCTCGTCCAACGTTTCCGTGCAGATACACTTGGCCGCCCTCGAGAGAACGCCGCACAAGGAATCAGATGCGCCATCGTAACTGGTCATCATCCGCCTCCAGGCAGCAGAATCCAAGGCCGATGGCCCAGCACTACTACTACTACTACTACTACTACTGCTACTACTACTACTACTACTACTACTACTACTACTACTACTACTACTACTACTACTACTACTACTACTACTACTACTACTACTACTACTACTACTACTACTACTACTACTACTACTACTACTACTACTACTACTACTACTACTACTACTACTACTACTACTACTACTACTACTACTACTACTACTACTACTACTACTACTACTACTACTACTACTACTACTACTACTACTACTACTACTACTACTACTACTACTACTACTACTACTACTACTACTACTACTACTACTACTACTACTACTACTACTACTACTACTACTACTACTACTACTACTACTACTACTACTACTACTACTACTACTACTACTACTACTACTACTACTACTACTACTACTACTACTACTACTACTACTACTACTACTACTACTACTACTACTACTACTACTACTACTACTACTACTACTACTACTACTACTACTACTACTACTACTACTACTACTACTACTACTACTACTACTACTACTACTACTACTACTACTACTACTACTACTACTACTACTACTACTACTACTACTACTACTACTACTACTACTACTACTACTACTACTACTACTACTACTACTACTACTACTACTACTACTACTACTACTACTACTACTACTACTACTACTACTACTACTACTACTACTACTACTACTACTACTACTACTACTACTACTACTACTACTACTACTACTACTACTACTACTACTACTACTACTACTACTACTACTACTACTACTACTACTACTACTACTACTACTACTACTACTACTACTACTACTACTACTACTACTACTACTACTACTACTACTACTACTACTACTACTACTACTACTACTACTACTACTACTACTACTACTACTACTACTACTACTACTACTACTACTACTACTACTACTACTACTACTACTACTACTACTACTACTACTACTACTACTACTACTACTACTACTACTACTACTACTACTACTACTACTACTACTACTACTACTACTACTACTACTACTACTACTACTACTACTACTACTACTACTACTACTACTACTACTACTACTACTACTACTACTACTACTACTACTACTACTACTACTACTACTACTACTACTACTACTACTACTACTACTACTACTACTACTACTACTACTACTACTACTACTACTACTACTACTACTACTACTACTACTACTACTACTACTACTACTACTACTACTACTACTACTACTACTACTACTACTACTACTACTACTACTACTACTACTACTACTACTACTACTACTACTACTACTACTACTACTACTACTACTACTACTACTACTACTACTACTACTACTACTACTACTACTACTACTACTACTACTACTACTACTACTACTACTACTACTACTACTACTACTACTACTACTACTACTACTACTACTACTACTACTACTACTACTACTACTACTACTACTACTACTACTACTACTACTACTACTACTACTACTACTACTACTACTACTACTACTACTACTACTACTACTACTACTACTACTACTACTACTACTACTACTACTACTACTACTACTACTACTACTACTACTACTACTACTACTACTACTACTACTACTACTACTACTACTACTACTACTACTACTACTACTACTACTACTACTACTACTACTACTACTACTACTACTACTACTACTACTACTACTACTACTACTACTACTACTACTACTACTACTACTACTACTACTACTACTACTACTACTACTACTACTACTACTACTACTACTACTACTACTACTACTACTACTACTACTACTACTACTACTACTACTACTACTACTACTACTACTACTACTACTACTACTACTACTACTACTACTACTACTACTACTACTACTACTACTACTACTACTACTACTACTACTACTACTACTACTACTACTACTACTACTACTACTACTACTACTACTACTACTACTACTACTACTACTACTACTACTACTACTACTACTACTACTACTACTACTACTACTACTACTACTACTACTACTACTACTACTACTACTACTACTACTACTACTACTACTACTACTACTACTACTACTACTACTACTACTACTACTACTACTACTACTACTACTACTACTACTACTACTACTACTACTACTACTACTACTACTACTACTACTACTACTACTACTACTACTACTACTACTACTACTACTACTACTACTACTACTACTACTACTACTACTACTACTACTACTACTACTACTACTACTACTACTACTACTACTACTACTACTACTACTACTACTACTACTACTACTACTACTACTACTACTACTACTACTACTACTACTACTACTACTACTACTACTACTACTACTACTACT
Organism: Sycon ciliatum; assembly: GCF_964019385.1. Taxonomy (NCBI): domain Eukaryota; kingdom Metazoa; phylum Porifera; class Calcarea; order Leucosolenida; family Sycettidae; genus Sycon; species Sycon ciliatum. Next base: position 8,110 of record NW_027044743.1, on the reverse strand, counting down.
ACTACTACTACTACTACTACTACTACTACTACTACTACTACTACTACTACTACTACTACTACTACTACTACTACTACTACTACTACTACTACTACTACTACTACTACTACTACTACTACTACTACTACTACTACTACTACTACTACTACTACTACTACTACTACTACTACTACTACTACTACTACTACTACTACTACTACTACTACTACTACTACTACTACTACTACTACTACTACTACTACTACTACTACTACTACTACTACTACTACTACTACTACTACTACTACTACTACTACTACTACTACTACTACTACTACTACTACTACTACTACTACTACTACTACTACTACTACTACTACTACTACTACTACTACTACTACTACTACTACTACTACTACTACTACTACTACTACTACTACTACTACTACTACTACTACTACTACTACTACTACTACTACTACTACTACTACTACTACTACTACTACTACTACTACTACTACTACTACTACTACTACTACTACTACTACTACTACTACTACTACTACTACTACTACTACTACTACTACTACTACTACTACTACTACTACTACTACTACTACTACTACTACTACTACTACTACTACTACTACTACTACTACTACTACTACTACTACTACTACTACTACTACTACTACTACTACTACTACTACTACTACTACTACTACTACTACTACTACTACTACTACTACTACTACTACTACTACTACTACTACTACTACTACTACTACTACTACTACTACTACTACTACTACTACTACTACTACTACTACTACTACTACTACTACTACTACTACTACTACTACTACTACTACTACTACTACTACTACTACTACTACTACTACTACTACTACTACTACTACTACTACTACTACTACTACTACTACTACTACTACTACTACTACTACTACTACTACTACTACTACTACTACTACTACTACTACTACTACTACTACTACTACTACTACTACTACTACTACTACTACTACTACTACTACTACTACTACTACTACTACTACTACTACTACTACTACTACTACTACTACTACTACTACTACTACTACTACTACTACTACTACTACTACTACTACTACTACTACTACTACTACTACTACTACTACTACTACTACTACTACTACTACTACTACTACTACTACTACTACTACTACTACTACTACTACTACTACTACTACTACTACTACTACTACTACTACTACTACTACTACTACTACTACTACTACTACTACTACTACTACTACTACTACTACTACTACTACTACTACTACTACTACTACTACTACTACTACTACTACTACTACTACTACTACTACTACTACTACTACTACTACTACTACTACTACTACTACTACTACTACTACTACTACTACTACTACTACTACTACTACTACTACTACTACTACTACTACTACTACTACTACTACTACTACTACTACTACTACTACTACTACTACTACTACTACTACTACTACTACTACTACTACTACTACTACTACTACTACTACTACTACTACTACTACTACTACTACTACTACTACTACTACTACTACTACTACTACTACTACTACTACTACTACTACTACTACTACTACTACTACTACTACTACTACTACTACTACTACTACTACTACTACTACTACTACTACTACTACTACTACTACTACTACTACTACTACTACTACTACTACTACTACTACTACTACTACTACTACTACTACTACTACTACTACTACTACTACTACTACTACTACTACTACTACTACTACTACTACTACTACTACTACTACTACTACTACTACTACTACTACTACTACTACTACTACTACTACTACTACTACTACTACTACTACTACTACTACTACTACTACTACTACTACTACTACTACTACTACTACTACTACTACTACTACTACTACTACTACTACTACTACTACTACTACTACTACTACTACTACTACTACTACTACTACTACTACTACTACTACTACTACTACTACTACTACTACTACTACTACTACTACTACTACTACTACTACTACTACTACTACTACTACTACTACTACTACTACTACTACTACTACTACTACTACTACTACTACTACTACTACTACTACTACTACTACTACTACTACTACTACTACTACTACTACTACTACTACTACTACTACTACTACTACTACTACTACTACTACTACTACTACTACTACTACTACTACTACTACTACTACTACTACTACTACTACTACTACTACTACTACTACTACTACTACTACTACTACTACTACTACTACTACTACTACTACTACTACTACTACTACTACTACTACTACTACTACTACTACTACTACTACTACTACTACTACTACTACTACTACTACTACTACTACTACTACTACTACTACTACTACTACTACTACTACTACTACTACTACTACTACTACTACTACTACTACTACTACTACTACTACTACTACTACTACTACTACTACTACTACTACTACTACTACTACTACTACTACTACTACTACTACTACTACTACTACTACTACTACTACTACTACTACTACTACTACTACTACTACTACTACTACTACTACTACTACTACTACTACTACTACTACTACTACTACTACTACTACTACTACTACTACTACTACTACTACTACTACTACTACTACTACTACTACTACTACTACTACTACTACTACTACTACTACTACTACTACTACTACTACTACTACTACTACTACTACTACTACTACTACTACTACTACTACTACTACTACTACTACTACTACTACTACTACTACTACTACTACTACTACTACTACTACTACTACTACTACTACTACTACTACTACTACTACTACTACTACTACTACTACTACTACTACTACTACTACTACTACTACTACTACTACTACTACTACTACTACTACTACTACTACTACTACTACTACTACTACTACTACTACTACTACTACTACTACTACTACTACTACTACTACTACTACTACTACTACTACTACTACTACTACTACTACTACTACTACTACTACTACTACTACTACTACTACTACTACTACTACTACTACTACTACTACTACTACTACTACTACTACTACTACTACTACTACTACTACTACTACTACTACTACTACTACTACTACTACTACTACTACTACTACTACTACTACTACTACTACTACTACTACTACTACTACTACTACTACTACTACTACTACTACTACTACTACTACTACTACTACTACTACTACTACTACTACTACTACTACTACTACTACTACTACTACTACTACTACTACTACTACTACTACTACTACTACTACTACTACTACTACTACTACTACTACTACTACTACTACTACTACTACTACTACTACTACTACTACTACTACTACTACTACTACTACTACTACTACTACTACTACTACTACTACTACTACTACTACTACTACTACTACTACTACTACTACTACTACTACTACTACTACTACTACTACTACTACTACTACTACTACTACTACTACTACTACTACTACTACTACTACTACTACTACTACTACTACTACTACTACTACTACTACTACTACTACTACTACTACTACTACTACTACTACTACTACTACTACTACTACTACTACTACTACTACTACTACTACTACTACTACTACTACTACTACTACTACTACTACTACTACTACTACTACTACTACTACTACTACTACTACTACTACTACTACTACTACTACTACTACTACTACTACTACTACTACTACTACTACTACTACTACTACTACTACTACTACTACTACTACTACTACTACTACTACTACTACTACTACTACTACTACTACTACTACTACTACTACTACTACTACTACTACTACTACTACTACTACTACTACTACTACTACTACTACTACTACTACTACTACTACTACTACTACTACTACTACTACTACTACTACTACTACTACTACTACTACTACTACTACTACTACTACTACTACTACTACTACTACTACTACTACTACTACTACTACTACTACTACTACTACTACTACTACTACTACTACTACTACTACTACTACTACTACTACTACTACTACTACTACTACTACTACTACTACTACTACTACTACTACTACTACTACTACTACTACTACTACTACTACTACTACTACTACTACTACTACTACTACTACTACTACTACTACTACTACTACTACTACTACTACTACTACTACTACTACTACTACTACTACTACTACTACTACTACTACTACTACTACTACTACTACTACTACTACTACTACTACTACTACTACTACTACTACTACTACTACTACTACTACTACTACTACTACTACTACTACTACTACTACTACTACTACTACTACTACTACTACTACTACTACTACTACTACTACTACTACTACTACTACTACTACTACTACTACTACTACTACTACTACTACTACTACTACTACTACTACTACTACTACTACTACTACTACTACTACTACTACTACTACTACTACTACTACTACTACTACTACTACTACTACTACTACTACTACTACTACTACTACTACTACTACTACTACTACTACTACTACTACTACTACTACTACTACTACTACTACTACTACTACTACTACTACTACTACTACTACTACTACTACTACTACTACTACTACTACTACTACTACTACTACTACTACTACTACTACTACTACTACTACTACTACTACTACTACTACTACTACTACTACTACTACTACTACTACTACTACTACTACTACTACTACTACTACTACTACTACTACTACTACTACTACTACTACTACTACTACTACTACTACTACTACTACTACTACTACTACTACTACTACTACTACTACTACTACTACTACTACTACTACTACTACTACTACTACTACTACTACTACTACTACTACTACTACTACTACTACTACTACTACTACTACTACTACTACTACTACTACTACTACTACTACTACTACTACTACTACTACTACTACTACTACTACTACTACTACTACTACTACTACTACTACTACTACTACTACTACTACTACTACTACTACTACTACTACTACTACTACTACTACTACTACTACTACTACTACTACTACTACTACTACTACTACTACTACTACTACTACTACTACTACTACTACTACTACTACTACTACTACTACTACTACTACTACTACTACTACTACTACTACTACTACTACTACTACTACTACTACTACTACTACTACTACTACTACTACTACTACTACTACTACTACTACTACTACTACTACTACTACTACTACTACTACTACTACTACTACTACTACTACTACTACTACTACTACTACTACTACTACTACTACTACTACTACTACTACTACTACTACTACTACATCACAACCCAACCTCGTAGAAATTCTTTCAATGCATCCAGTCTTCTTTTGAGCAGCACCTGTTCCTGCTCCGCGCATCCCCCTGGTTTCTGATATCTCGAACGTGCACTTACTTAATTAACTACTAGTATCTCGATCAACCCTGCCCCCGCTTGTTTTTCATGATCCATTGATCCTTGCCTCCCCGGTTAATTTCCATCTAGCTGTTTCTGGCTAGTATCAGTTCTATCACACTTATCAATCGTCCTTATTGGCGTCACGCCATCGTGGAATAAAAGAATAAGAATAATTATAAGTCGTCAAGACCGTCTTCTATTTGATGTGATCATGGTGAGGTCCACCTGAACGTGTACAAATACTACAATGCACATGTACATGTAGGTACATGAAATTGTACATGTACACATGTACAATTTCATGTACTGTAAATATACAAAATTTCGGCGCTGCAAAATTTCGGCACTTCACGATTTTTGACATTTCGGCGGCGATTTATTTCGGCGTGGGGTAGAGCGCCTAGGGCATGTATAGTGCGACAGATGCTGTGAAAAATTTCATCGGCGTTTTAATTTAATAATCTGTGCGGATCGAAAACTGTGTATTGTTGTTCATTCTATTCGTCTTGACAAAGCCCCGCCACACTTGCGTAAATATAACTGGTTTCTTCCCACTCGTCCTACGCGCAATCCCTGCACTTTACCTAAAGCCCGAACCTCAGCTAATACCAGATCTCCGTTTTTTGCTGCCTATTCTCTCTGGCTGGCCCTGCCTCTATCAGTAAAATCGTCTTGTACGCTAAAGGATTTCAAGGCCAACATGAAGCTCGTGTACTAATAACTGCTAGTTCTTCATCCACATTTGTTTCTCTTTGCCTCCAGTAATGTGTAATATTTATTTATTTTTGCTTTAATAATAGCAATGAAAAGTATGAATGCCGCAGACATCACCACGCAACATGACAATTTGTTCAAGGTTTGGTTTTGTGTGTTTCCAAAATCGATTTTCACGTTGCGATCATCAGTGGAAATACGCAACTAAAGAGATCAAGGGAAAAACAAAGGTTAAAAATCCAAAGAAGTGTGACACATGACGGGTAACTTGTGGTAAGTATTACAAAAAGTGAGAACTAAAATAAAGAGTAAGTGTGACAAACGGGCATGAACAGTGCAGAAACAACTCATGAACACGGGGTGCAAACTCACGAAAATAACCTAAGTGCTAAAACATGTTCTTTTTGCTTACACAAATCGGGCTTATGCGTACGAATACAAACAGCTTCAAGGACCTTCAACTGCTGGACATAACGGGCACGACACAGTACAGAGAAGTGGGAATCATCATACACACTCAAACAATCGGGACGAGATAACAAATGCAAATACACAGCTGACTTCTTACGAATTTCACCCTCATCAGCTCCATCACCTTCCCTGCCACCTGACTCCTCCTCGTCCGTTTTATCACCATCACCACCAGCCGTCTCACCGTCATCCGCCTCGTCTTCATCCGCCGCCTCGTCATCACCCGCCTCGTCGTCATCTGTATCCTCGCCGTCATCCGCCTCGTCGTCATCTGTATTCTCGTCATCCGCCGCATCATCACCCAACTCATATTCACCACCAGTCAGTCGTCTGATACCATCCATGTTCTCCTTCCTACGTCTGTCCCGTGCCACTGTCCTTACCTCATCTACGTCCCGAGATTGTGTTCCGTTTTGCCCCCGGCTTCCGGTCTCCTTCGATGCTCCGCGTGGGCCTTGGCCATTCCTAGCATATATTTCGGTTGAATAATTGGCGGTCGACCTCCGTGGTCTCTGGACCCACGGATCAATCGCCGGAGGGTGCTGCGGTGTCCGCACAGCCGGATACTGTGTCAAAGAAATGGGCTCAATTTCTGTGATTGGCGGTACTGTTGTTGTTGCCAACTCCTCCCCAACCCCAGCCACCAACGGCACTGGTGGTGGCTCCGGCGGCGGCAAGGGCAACGGTGGAGAAGGCACATTCGGTTGGCTTAGTGATCCACCACTCTTCCTCTGCACCGTGTGTTCGACTTGCTCTGGTTGTGTCGGTGGTAGAGGGAGCGGGTTCTTGCGTGGTCTTCCCCGCTTCGGGCGCTTCGCTTTTGCTGCGTCCTGCAGCATGTGAAGTGGTACATGCTGCTTGATACGTGCGCTCAGGTGTTGAAGGGTCCTACCAACGTACCGGCTATCACAATTCCGGCACTCAAATTGGTAGACCAAGTGGCTCAATAGGTGGGATGGTAGGACATCCTTCCTCACCGTGAACGCACGTATCGTAGTGAACACAGGGATGAAGTGCGCCGCAAAGTATGTTTGTGTAACTAGCGTTTTGATTGTGCGGCACAATGTCTGTGATGCCTCTCCTTTCCAAGGTAAGGAAAGGTAGACTGGGCAACGACTTGGACCAATGATGACGACCTTTGGTTTTGATGCTGATTTTAGTAGCTTGTTTAGCAGTTCCTCCGGGTAACCATTTTTGAGAAACACAGATTTCAGAAAACCTAGCTCATCCTTGAGTCGAGAGGGGGAACAGATTCGCCGCGCTCTATCCACCAGATTCTTCACCAGGTTGACC
>NW_027044742.1:0-22952 GCF_964019385.1 Sycon ciliatum | reverse complement strand
GTTCTCTCCACCCCATGTGATTGTGACGTGGGACCACTGATCTCTGACTAATGCATTGTCAGCACTGAGGAGGGTCAGAGGGCTTCCAGACGTAAGAGCCGCATCTGGGCCATCTCCAACTGAAGAAGAGAGCTGTAGGGCTAACCTGAAGCGATCTGTGATTCCATTTACATCTCGTGATGAACCTGAGTGAACACTCAGACAATACGAATTGGACAAATGCATGATGACACCTGCTTGATAGGCATCGCCTTCATCATTTATTGAATATTTTGGCTTGATGTAAAAGTCAAATGCAAATGCACCTGAGATTTGGTAAAGAGATCCAGTTCCGTTAGTCGTTACTGGGTTTGGATAAAGAAGGACGCTGTCACTTGGCACATTACTTGCAGTAAAGAAGTTCATGCAGTGATAGTTGCCAATATTATAGTGCGCCCTTGGTGCATCACCAGTTCGATAGTATGGCATCAAGTGTGTTCGAACAATAGACTTTCTAAGGAAATTGGAGTTGAACCTAAATGGTGGCACAAACCTAATAATTTCTTGCCTTTGTTGAAGTCGTGCTGATTGTCCTTGATCAGACACTGCATTCATATATGCCGTGACGTCGCCCGTGATGTTAGAAGACGTGTTCTGGACTGCTAAATTGCGAACAAGGTCGATGTTTTCATCCTGATAAAAAGAAGATGAAAACATCGACAGAGGGAAAACTTCCTTCTCTATCTGAGAGCGCCGAGCGAACAAGTGCACTGAACCAGTCACACCTCCAGTCGAGCTGGAAATGTAGGTTCTCTTAGGATGAGTCTCTAGTGTGGTGAACTCAAAGTCATCTGGTGTGAGTCTGGTAATGCTCATTATGCATCAGTAATCTAGGCGAATACGGAATGTAAGATCTCGTTCATCATTTTTGAGAGCTGGTCTCGAAACCTTTGCAACAGCAAGGAGGTTGTCGAATGCATCATAAAGCCCAACGCTTGTTACGAATGTAAACGTTCTCTGTGTTTCTTCCTGACCTTCATCAATAACAACAATTCGGCCTCCTGAATCTTTGAAAGTAGGGTTTGCAGAGTAGTTGAACTCATCAGCTGCAAGTCTTGCGAAGTACAATGTCGAGTTGATGTTGGTCACATTTTGAAAGACACATGAAGTATCATCTGATCCAGAGAATCTTGTGCTTGCAAAGTGATCGACAATATCATCCAGTGAGCCTGAAGCAAGAAACTGACCGAGAGTTCCAGAAAATGCTGTGGTGCCACCTGATGCTACTGCGTCAATTGAGCCAGTAAGCCTAACTGCTTGGTCAAAACTTCTTGAAACGTCCAAGACCAAAATGCCCTTGTCCAAAAACACAAGACCTAAAGGGTTGCTAGTGTCTGAACTGTCTACAACAGTAGATACTTGGCCGCCAAAAGTGAATTCCTTATTGACTGCCGAATTGACATCTGTCAATATCTTAGTAGTGTTGAATCCAACCTTGTCTAGATTTGACGTGGAAGCTACAACAGATGCAGTTGGATTGTAGCGAATTGAAAATGTTTCACGTTTGATTTGGTCTCTAGCGAAAAGGCGCTTGAAACAAACAAACATTGCTTCTTTGATTTCATGTTCTGACGAACCTGACCTAGCAGTAAAAGTACCATTGACATCTCCAAGTAGATCTTGGGCAAATTGACGATAGATATTCATCTTTTCACGCATCATCAATGATGATTGAGGAAATAGGTATTTTCCGTTTCCATCAATAGTAGGACTGAGATTGGTAACAACCTCCGATCCTGACTGAACACCAATGGTCATATCAAAAATTGGGTTTGCTGTCTGAAGCGTGAAATCTTGGTCATAAATGGTCTGATAGAGTGAAGATGTCACTCCTGGACCTACGCCACCTGTAACGAACTGTTGATACTTTCGCCTTGTGGATGAAGAAGAAATATCCGTATTGATGATATCGACGATCTGGTTTAGACCGCTTGTCGTGTTACGAACATCCTCTGTGGAAAACTCTTTGAAAATTGCCATGTTATGTTACCTCAGGAATTCTTTGTGATCTGTACTTCGAACTCTAGAACTGCACCTGACTGCACGCCTGTGAGTTTCACGAATGTTGAAATCAGATTCTTGTTGAAGCTTGCCCCAAGGATTTGGAACTGTGATTCTGTAATTGCTTTAGTGCCTAGTGTAAAGGTAACTCGTGAACCCCCAACTGACGTTTCTCCTGCATCTCTTGTCAGGATATATGAAGCTCGTCTGGTATTGTCGACATTGTCTGGTGCTACACCAATAACCTGGAGCAACTCATTGGACATTTCAACGACAAAAGCTTGATCACGCAATTCTACGTCTATTGACGTTTCATCTGTGATAGCTTGAGAAAACGTAAGGCTGCGACGCTTGACAGTGGTGTTTCCGATACTAACGATTTTTGTAGTTGCATCAACACCTTCTCCTGTAATCTCAAGGAATGGAAGACGAATAAGATTCGGATTAGAAACACTGATGTTTCGATATTTCTGAGCATAGCCTTGATTTGTCAAAGCTTCAAAGATTGGAGTGTTCTTTTCAATCTTCTCTTTTCCAACAGTTCTTCCGAACTTCTGGATGATCGTGTAATCAACCTCATCATCACCAACAGCATATTTGACAACAGAAAAACTGCCATCATTCTTTGCAAGAAACTCTCGTCCCTTGTCTGTTAGAACAGCATCAAGAATGATGTTGTTAGTATCGTTTTGTAGAAATCCCATGTGCTAGTGCGTCCTCTATACGTCTTTGTTATCGTTATTCTTTTCGGTAGACTTTCGATTGTCCAACAGACAAATGTCCAAATTTTGTTGTTCTTGAAGGTCTACGTTGATCATTTGAATTCTGTACTTGGTATTCTCCCCAGTTTTTAGAAGCTCCAAATCATTTTCGTTTGAATCAACGACCTTTAAGTATTCAGGGTTGAAAATAACAGTCATCTTCTTGTGACCAGAAGTTCTAATTGAGTCGACAAATGTGTCTGTAAGCAAATACATGTTCGGATATGCCTTTGGAGCCCCTGAAGGGGATAGAATCTCCTTCTCAAGTTTGTTTGTGAATCTGTTGAATCCAATGTCATATTGAATGCTGTAATTCGAAGAGAATCCATGAGCATCTACACTGCAAATTGTGTAGATGAAATTAGATTCCTTTCCGAACTCTGTGTCAAGATACATTGTCACTGGACTAGTGACATCTTCAACCAAAAAATCTTCTGGTGTTTCATTGAACTCTGAGAGAACTTCACTGTCATCAAAATCATACATTTTGATCAACTCATATGGTTCGTCGATGTGTTCTCTTCTGAAGATTTGGAAATACTTGATGTCTCTTTGTCTGTTTGGTGGAAATGTCCACATTAGACGTGGCGCCGTTTTTACGTAATCCCATTCAATGTTGAAATCTGATGGAGGAGGTGGTGGTGTAAACTCCTCACAAGTAACCCTTGAAATTTGACTCTCTTTGGAGGACACCAAGAAGCTCAAAGCTACGATCTCATTTGATTCTACGTCTTCTGCCTGAACTCTAAAGAGAGAAACCGATTGAATCGTGTATTCATATGAAGATCCGTATTTTATCTTCAAGTCAGCGAAACTATTGACAAAAGGAGACTCTACAACAATAGGAGGATGTATTTTTCTTTCACCTTCATCAGTGATTTCAATTTTGTTGATCAAATATCCAACCAACGATGATGTTGATGCAAATCCATTTGCATCAAGTGCTTCTACCTTTACGAAATCTCTAACTTCAAAATCATAATCACTCCTTCAAGAACACTTGAAGGACTCTCTGCGATTGCTTTGTCTTGAATGATGTCTGCCTCTTTGAGAATTGGTGTAAGCTCATCATTGAACACGTTTACCGTGTTTTCACCAGTGGTCCTGAGGATTTTGGAAATGAATTTGTTGTTGATTTGTGATCTTACATGAACGTTAGACACACGATCTAAAATTGACTGTGGAGCAACTTCATTGCCCTCAAAATCTAGAAATCTCTGACCTTGCTGAGATAGTTTTCCAAACGAATTTGCAATGAAGCTTGGCGTTACCCCTTTTGAGGTATTTTTGTTTACAAATTTGGCGACATCAAGAAGAGATTCATCTTTTGTTGTTTCGGACAGCTGCTTGATCTCTTCAGCAGCTCTTCTTACAAAATAAGATAGTTTATCATCTGTTCCGTCATCTTGAAATTTGATTGATGTAAAATCATCTGTCGTAAATGACACTTCGTTGTAGATTTTTTTGAGATTGTCAGCTATGCTGATTCTTGACGTTGCCCTGTTTCCGTTGCCAAGCAGATTTGGTTGCCAAGTAATTCGATTGAACCTAGGAACAAAACGACGAAAATTGAAAGAGTCAATGAAGTCAACATCAAAACTTTCTGCCGATCGGTTTTGAATGAATTTTTGCTCTACTACACCGGAATCATTGACTCTTTCGTCAGGCAAGAAGAATCCATAAACAAACTTTGTGCCGAAGCTAGGCACTTCTGGTGTGTCTACAATCGCGATTTTTTTTGATGGAAGTGAAAGTGGCATCAGAGGAAATCCGTTTCAATTGTGATGAAGAAATCATTGAACACAATGTCGTTCTCATCATTTGGTGGCATCAAAAGTCTGCCGTCCTTTTGCCTAAATAGCTTGTTTTGCACGAAGTTTTGTTTCAATGCAAGTCTTCCACTTTCACTGGAATTCGTTAACATTTCATCCACCTCGTAGTTTTCAACTCCAACAGGAATGTGAAAAACTCTGTCAAAAAGCTTGTTTGAAACCACTTGTTGCCTGAGTGTGTTAGGTTCAAAAATAACCGATCCGAAGGTGACTAGTCTAAGCATGTCTTTTGTATCATCATCAATTTCAGGATCTGACAGCAATTCTGCAATGGGCTTGTTGGCAACCTGGTCACCTACAATGTCTTTGATGTATTCACGAACCATTCCTTCAAGAGGTTTGTTGATCTGTGATCCAGGCACAACATCTGTGGATAAGAATGATGATTCGTCAAGCTTCATTCCAGTTAGAAAATTGATGTAGTATTCAAGCAACTCAGATCTTGTGTGATTCAAAAACAGGTTCGATCTTTGGTCAGATGTTAGGAACGAATATTGTTCATCATCTCTGATGTTGTTGGGAGTAACTCTTTTTGGTTGAGAAGCTCTTTGATAATCAGTCAGCTGAACCCTTTGCAATTGTCGTTCGAAGCGTTCTCTTGATCTACCATAGGCTTGATGGATATTGTCATATCCAGCAAATAAGCTGATGTCAAAAACGAAGGTCTTCGGCTTGAAGACAATATCATCAAAACGAACGTCTCTTTTGTAGAGGTTCACTTTCACGACATCAAATTGCTTGTCATTGAAGCTGGACTGATTTATCTCTTCTCTTGAAATTCTATCAGATAGATTTTTAGTAAATCCTGCTGGGATGCCTACCGATACTAGCTTTAGTCTTTCATCTGCAAGGGCTGCTTGACCAAACTCAGGCTTAGTCATCAATGACCAAAACATGTTCATGATGTTGTCTGAAGGAAGTGTTGATACAATCATTGTTCGTAAATCTTCATCCATGGCAGACCCAAAAGCATGATTTCCACGAACGATATTTTCATGTTCTCAAGGAGAAAACGCTGCCGTTCTGACCTGTGTTGGATTGCGCACAATAGCTAAGTCGTCTGGTGTGTTCTCAGCCAAGAATGAATTGATTGTTCGTGGATTGAAAGTGTTTTAGAACAGTTGTTTTTGTGTTCTGAAGTCTCTCGGATAGAACTTCGAAAATGTGAAGTATGTTCGCAATAGCCTTGTCTTCTTGCTGCACCTTTTCTTTTATTGACACCATACTTCGTTTACGCCAAATATAGAGACGCTCAAAAAACAATGCAGGATCCTCGGCAATTCCATATGATCCATATGTTGTGCTTCCAAGGAATGGAGAATCAATGTTTTCATCAAGAACTCTTCTTGATCGCCTAGAAGGAACATCGTTTCCTGGAATGTTCAACAATCCTTGACTGATGTTTCTAATGGCTGATTGACCAGCACCACCAATGCTTGATCCTCCTCCAATGCGTGATCTGAATGCTGAGAATAGTCGTGATATTCCTCTGCGCTGGGAAGCTCCTACTGGCGTAGCAGTAGGACCAGCTGGCAATGTGGTAGAAGACCTTTTGGTGGGAACTGGGCGGACATAAGGCGTGTTTGTGATGTCTCTAATAGTAGAGATTGTAAAGGCTGTGTTTTGGACATCAACAACAACGTTCTTTCTTGATGTGCTAGCTCTTGTCTTCAAGAAACGAGTGAATGCATATTGATCAACAAAACTTGACATGATCTCAAATAAAATCAGCATTTGCATTGATGTTGCAACGAAGTTATAGCGTGTACGACCTGACTGATCAGGAAGCAAATATCCAAGATCACCAGAGATGTTGGCAGCTCTTGTAAATTCATTTGCAAGACCAAGGAACTCTTGCATGATGTTACTAGAAGTGTTGTTTCGCGGCTTAATAGCTGTTTGAAGTATGTTGGCAATTCCACCATCTTCGTAACTCACAACTCCTGTTGCAAAGTTCTTGGAGATGTTATTTGTTACGAACGCCTTAACTGAGTTAGGGCTTACAGACGCTAACCTTTCAGTTGTCCCTGATTGTTGAACACCAGGTGTGCGTTCTTGAGTCAGCCTTTGAACTTGCTTTTCGATTGACTTGGCAAGCAATGTGATGTATGGCTGTAGTGTTTCTGAGTTCTGTACAGTTTCAAGATCTCCAGCAATTCCTCTGATTCTAGGAACACGATCAAGTGCAGCAGTAGATCTCAATTCACCTCCGAGTTGCCTAAAGACAGTTTTAACATCATCCTGTGTATGTGATGCTACACCAACAAGAAGCAGGTATTGGAAAAGCGAATTTTTCAGTTCGTTATTTGTGTTTGCTAATGCAAAGATAGCAATCAGAGCTGCTTGGTCAGGGTTGACTGACTTAGGATCAGTGAGTCCACTCATTGAGTTCATCAAAGAAAGCATGAACGTATCAGCCATTACACCAGGAGAAAGCCTGGTGGTTTCACTTGTAAGTTCAAACAGGGATGTGACAACTTTTTTTGCATCTTCTACACGAGAAGAGAAATTGTTCGTGTATGAAACGTATGGGCTTGTGTTGAATTGAGTTCCTTGAAGCTCTAAGATTGAATCAAAAAAGAAGGAGCTTCCAGGGATGTATGTCTTCTGGTTTGTCTTGGTTGAATCGATGTATTTTCGCTCAAACGGAAGAACGACAGAATTATTGTTTGATGCAACAAGGCCCAGAGATGATAAAGAATTTTCACCGATAGGCGCATCAAAGATCGTATCCCCAGGGACTCCAACAAGATTATCAAAAGGACTTCCTGTGTCACCTTGCGAATATCTTGCGCTAAGAATTCTTTTGATATCAGCTCTAGGAAGGTTTTTTGATACTCTGTATTCTTTGCTAAGCATTGTCAACAAGAGCTTAATACGATCATTTGCGTTCTCTGGAAGAGAACTTAAAAATGCATTGAAACGAGCTGAGGCCGTTGCATTTTCAGGGTTGTTTTCAGAACGAATAGATTCAACGTCGAATGTAAAACCATCCTGGGTTGTGTATGTGTTGTCGATGTCAATCGGATCGTTA
Organism: Sycon ciliatum; assembly: GCF_964019385.1. Classification (NCBI taxonomy): domain Eukaryota; kingdom Metazoa; phylum Porifera; class Calcarea; order Leucosolenida; family Sycettidae; genus Sycon; species Sycon ciliatum. The sequence continues at coordinate 15,285 of NW_027044742.1, read as the reverse complement.
TCGTTCACACGATCAATGTCCGTTAAATCAAGCAGAGAGAATGAATAGTTTTCCATAATCGACTTGAAATCAGCACACAATTGCATGTAGAATTTGCTGTCCGAGAATGAAGCTTGTTGTGCCTTTGAGAATTGGTGACGAGTTTCCAATAAGTCTGGCAACGACAAAACGTACTTGTGTCATATTCATCTTTTGGAATTTTTCTGATGTCAGTACGATCCTTTGATGAACCAACGACATCAATAAATCTCGTCAAATGATCAATGGTTCGTCTAGTTCGATTCAGTTCAGCTGTTGAACTCTTCTTGAACGTTTGCAAAAACAGTATCAGCCTTTTCCTCATTCCACTCTTCCAAGCTGGCCATGAACTTGCCAAGCGTATCTTGTCTAAGAAGGGATGCTTGACGTTGAATGTTGATGAGATGCCCAGCGGGACTAAACTCTCTAGTCCTCATGTCACCAGTAAAAACTGGCTGGAAATCAGTTACTGCCAGAATCTCAGGCCTAAATACCGAAATACCATTTTTGGTTGCTGGCTGGAATTGTCCGTTGAAGATTTCTGTCTCAGCTAGGTTCAGTGTGTCATCTGAAAACTTTTCTGCTGGAAGTCTTTTGAATGCCTGTGGCGGCTTGACGATTCTAATCGGCGTTCGACGCACCTGTACTGTTCTTGGCGTCGTAGGTTTGAATTGGAATGGTCTCCTTCTATTCCTTCTACGAAGCCTTCTGTTTGCACGTCGATTCGATCTGCGAGTCCTCCTGTTAGCTCTACGTCTAGCAGGCCTTCTTTGGCTTCTGCGGCCTGTCTTTGGTCTTGCCTAGTCTGACGCCTAGTTCTTCTGTTTGTTCGGCGTTGTTTACGCTTTGATCTTCGATTCCTGCGTCTGCTTTTACGACCACCGCCTGTAGTTGGCTTCTCATCCAGCTCACCAGTGTCTATTCCGACATTTCTGACAGCTTGAGTTGTGAGATTTCCTGTACGAGCGGATTTTCTTTTTCGTCTAAGTCCGAAACCCATGTCAGATAGTTACCTGGTTTGTTTTTAGTTCAGTTCCTCTGCTATAGTCATAATAGACCGGAACAATGTAGTACGTAAGACCACCACTTTCTTCATTCGTAAGATTATCTACAAATTGAAAGTAGTTTGAATTTGTTATATTGTGGCATTTTCCAACAATTGTTCGAATGCCAAGAATTTCAAGAATAACTATGAAGTGATCGATTTTATTGGCGTTTCCTTGAACTTTCCATTGGACAAGATTGGCTCCGTCACGAAGCTTTCTTGCCTTTCCATCTGTCAAAGATGGCATGACGTCAATCATAGAAATATCAAAGGAAGTTCTGCTCACAATGGTTCCAAATGTAAATGGACTCTTAGAGTGATTTCTGCTAAGTGAACCTGGAGTAACCAAAGAACCCTCAGTCAGAGTAACTGGATGTCGCCATTCAGACGGCTTGAAACGTATGTGTGACATTGGTTCTTGTAGTAACAGACCTTTCTAGGTTGGGCATCAGCGTTTCTATGTCTCTGGCAAATGCCACTAATTCATAACGATATTCAAATCCACCTTGAAGAGGAGAGACACCTTTAGGTCTACCTGTTTGAATATCAGAAAAATCATCGCTACTGAGAACGCCCATGTATTCAACATCACCTGTAGTAATGTTGATACGAGTTGCTGCAACTGCAAATAGATCATCCAGCTTGTCGCGATTTGAAGTGATCTCGTTTTGAAATTCTGGAAGGAATCCTTGGTCAGTTAAGAATCTCTTGATTAGAGATGCATCATTGTCAAGAATGTCCTTCTCAATAGAGAACTTGACATCAATATCAAGACCATTGCGTTCAATAACTGGTGCGCTCAAAACAAGATTTACGATGTTGCTATCGATTGGAGCATATTCTACCAGAGAAGTGTTCGAAGACTCTTGAGTGTTTCCTTCTTTGAAGTGTAACACTGGGATGTATTCATAAACTCTGCCTCTTTTGACATTGTCATCTGAGTAGACCAAAGGTGCAGATCCAAGATTGTTGACAAGTACGATCTTCGCCAATTCTAGTAGGAATTGATTCATTCAATGAACGATCATAGCGAATTAGCTCGATGGCAATTGGGCCTGATGGCAAATTTGTAATCTCATTGATGATCTTTCCTGTTTCGATTGAAGACACAATCGAAACGAAGTGAGGTCTCTTGCAAATTACATCTCCTCTAACTGCCAGCCCTCTTGGTGCTTCTACTACAACAGATGCAAATTCTGATCGAGAATTCCTGAGTTATTAACTGGTATAGCTCTGTATATAACTGGATTTATTGAAGAAAATTCATCAATGAACGTAAGAGTTCCATTTGCTTTGGTGGCCTGGAGTTCACCAACCAAAGAATACTCAGCAGTAAGTGAAGGTTGCGTCTTATTGACTTCTTTCCTGTAGACTTTAATAGAGGATGCGTTTTCATCCATTTGCTTTAGACTTAAAGCAACTCTTCCCAAAGAAGATCGTCTTGAAGTTGTAATCGTTGGAGGCTCTACAGGTATTTCTGTGTTGTTTACTTCTCGTGAAAGTGGAACAGGTGCAGATTTAATGGCAAGCGTAGCTCCACGAGCTGACTTAAGCTTGAAAATCATGTAAAATTCATCAATCTGCAAGTCCCCTTGAGGGATGTTGAAGAACTCTTCTACTATGACGTAAGTGTCTTCAGTTTCAAGTGCGATGTTGACAACATCATCAGCTGACAACTGTATTGCGTTTTCAATTACCTTGGGCCTAAGAAGGCTTGTGATCAGAGTCTGTTGCTTGCTGTTCTTCCTACCTTTGGCTGGACGACTAAGAGGGCCTTTACCTGGAATGGTGCCTGCGAAAAGTTTGCGAGCTGGTAGAATGGTATTGCTTTTTCTGCCAACATATGATGCTGGGTCTATCAACTCATCATGAAGCAAAGACATTGCTTCATATCTGTTTGAAGCAGCACTTGTGTTTGTTTCGCCATTTTTTGGAATGAAACGATTTCCTTCCATAACAGGCATAGCTATGTTTTGAGTCTGCAAATCTCTAACTGGAATACTTCGAAGTGCTTTCCTTCTTCTAACAACCACTGGTCTCTCAGCTCTTCTCAATTCACTAAGTTGATCATTAGAAATGAATGCTGTGATGTCAGAAGTTACAGTTGCAAGAAAATTGTTCTTTTGTGAGCGCAATAGATCTTTTTGCTTTTGCCTTCTCGTCAAAATGTTGTCGAGAATTTGCCTTGAACTTCTCGTTCTGAACGACTTGTACACCTCTTTTGCATATGGTTTAGAACTTGCATGTATTTTTACTGTGGACGCCTTGTTTCTAAGGGCTCTAACCGGGTCAACATAATATGTCACCTTGAACCGATAATATCCGTCATCTGTAATTTTCACAAGATGTGCAAAATCATCTGGAACGATGATGATACCAGGGTCTTTTTTGACAAATGTTCTCATAGTAATTTACGATTCGAAGACGAGCATGAACATGTTTACGAACGTTTGTGCTCCCATGCTGTCTGTAAATACCTTGCCTACGTGAAATACGTGCTTGATACCTTCATCTGTTGAGAAATCACCAAAATCGATGACATCCAATTTTGCCATTTTTCCATCTGCTACTTCAAAGAATTGTGAGAATAGGTTATTCTCACGAGATGTTTCTAGAAATGAAACCTCTGCTCCAAATCCTTGTTTGCTGAACTCGTCAGCTTCTTCAAGAAGCTGGGCGTAATTTTCAATTGGTTCTTGGTTGAGATTTACATACTTTCCAAGTGGAGTTTGTTCTTCGTTGTCGCTGGCTGATTTATTGACAGGAGGAAGAAACTGGAAGTTTGGAATATGTGATAGGCGTCTGTCATAAAACAAACTTTCAATATGGTCGACATTTGCTGTTTGCATGTCCCCACTTGGAATTGGTTTGTCGTTTGACATTTTAAACTCAACTGTTTTTGTCCCTGTCAGGAACTCCCTTTCAGCATCATCCAAAGGATCTGGACTTTTGAGAATATAGAGATTTTTGAAATTGTTGATAGATGAACTCAAGAGAACATCAGCAGTGCTGTTGAACTGAGAGCCACTAGCAGGCCTTCTAACGCCTTCATTAGCTTCAAGGAGTATCTGCCCCTCTCGAATGATTACACGGCTTGAGCCACTAAGAGGAAGCGCTTGAAGCTTGCCTGAGTCGTCTGCTTCCATAGTGACTTGATCTTGAATCAAATTGGTGGCCTCAAGTAGAATTTGATGAGTGTCGCCTAAACTTGCACCAGAAATGATTGTGTCAATTTCATACGTTGCAGATGAATCAGTAAATGAAATGAAAGTGGCCTTCAGTTCACCCTCGGCAATTTGCCTTCTTCCCTCTTTTGTGAGAATGGTATCAAAAATGCGTTCTTTAGAGTTGAGTATTCCGGCCATTACGATAGTCCTATCTGATCATCAAAAAACGGTTGACCTGATCTATAATTCATGTCATAGATACCACTATCTTTTGCATTGAAGCTTGTGGGAGATGAAGCAGTGAGGTAAATCGCTGCACGTGATGCAGCCACGGTACCGCTTACAAAAGCCACAGATATAGCTCCTTGAGATGTAGCAACTCCAGCAGTGTCGTTTGACACAAATTTTGTGTATGGTCTTTGCTCAAGCATGTCTCTAATTTGGCCAAATTTATCTCTTCTGAAAACACAGCCAGTTGGCTCTGGAGATGAATTTTTCACACCGTACATAAACCCTCTCACTTGAGGTCCAGTTACAGCAACTTCTTCAATCGCTGCAAATGAACTTCTTTGGCGTGCCTCAAGAAACGAAGGCCCACGATTTTTGAAAGCACTAAAACGTTTCGGACTAGTTTGATACGTAGTGATCGTATTGTCGATTCCGTCACCAAAAGCAAAAAATGACTTCTGCAAATCAGAATATTTCGGCAAAGTTGGACGAGTTCCAGAAACCCACAGAGAAGGTGTATCACTTATCAAGTTTCCGTTGTTGATTATCTTGACTCCATTTATAGATGAACTTGTTTCTGTGAATCCTGGAGTTACAAAATCTACGACTTTGATTGTTTGAGGCGTGCTGACCGAGACTGAATCAGTTTCTGAGAATGCCACATATGATCCATGTGTAGGCCATGTGTTGTTTGGTGTTGCCCAGTTGTTATGGCTTGTAATTCCTGCTTTGAATTGAAGTCCGAATGGAACAGGAGTTTCGATTCTTTCAATTTGTCCGTTGCGATATGCTTCAAGTCCAAGTTCTCCATAGAGAATAAAAGTTGTGTCAGATGTAGTTGCGCTCTGATCTGTTCGGGCTATATCATGATAGCTGAAGGGGTCAGGGGGAATGACAGCTGTCCAATTTGAAGCATTTGTAAGATCAGCTACCGTTGTAGATCCAAACGTGTAGATTCGAACAAAGCCTACGTCACCTACAATGATGATATCGTTTGTACCGTAGTGGACACATACAGCATTTATTGTAGTTCCACCAAAACTCAAAGAGGACCACGTACCAGTTCCGTCATTTGGAGTGTCAGACACATAAATGTTTCCGTTGTCTCCAACTGCAATGAATCTATCTGCAAAAGGCAGGTATTCAACGTCGTTTAGAATTACGCCTCCTCCAGGAGACCCAGGAGAGCGCGTCCAAGTTGTTCCTGTATAATCTGAGCTTGTCTGTATTTCACCGCTGTCACCAACCGCACAAAACAATCCTGATGGAGAGCTTGAATTGGCTCTGTTGGCAACCCCATTGAAACTACCAGCATAACCTCCATCTGCTGTTTGCACAGAGGGTGAACTGAAATCCAAATTATTGGTTTCGATATGTCCACTGAATGTTACCAAACACCAAGTGCCAAAGTTGGGGTTTCCTCCAACGTTAGGCCCTCTGCTGTGTGCAATTCCTTGAAATCTTAGCCCGGCACTAGAGCTATATTCCCAACGAGAAGGATTGTCAGCTGCTCTAGTCACAACTGACAAATCAGGAGTGCTGTTGAAGCTTCCTACAAATGCTTGCCTTGGAAAACGTGATACTCCCGCCTCAGGAAAACTTGTCGTATCAGAGTCTCTAACAAGTGAGAGATCAATTTCTTCGGCTGCAAAGCCTCCATAAAAGGTTGGAGTTGTGTTGTTTGAGTTGTGATCACCTTCCCAGACCTCGATCATTCTAATGCTTTCACCACCCAAACCAGAATCAACAATGTAGAAAAGTGGTCCGATGACATCCGTCTCGTGAGGAGCAATCAACGGAGTTGGAACATTTTGGTTTCCAGTTCTGATGATCTCAACAGACTGAGTGACCTTGGTTGGAATTTTGTATCCCTTTTGGACAAATCTGTCAAAATTCTTGTATTTGCTTTGAAACGGAAATGGAGCTTTTAGCCATTCGGTGTTTGTGATTTCATCCCACTCTGAATCCAAGTTGTTTAAGTTGGAAAAAAACATGGGAACAGAACCTGTTGTTGCAGGAATTCCAAATTCATCAACACCTTCAAAGTCTTCATAATAAGATGAAATCGAACTAAACTTGATGCCATCAGCGCTTTGAATATCAACAAGAGATTGCATGAATGAATCTGCATATCGTTCATTTGCTGAAAAGGACTTTATGAAAACATTAGAAGTTCTTGACCCAGCTCGTGTTCCGCTTATCACTTGAAGCCTGTCTGAGTATAAGAAATCAGACGCATTCAGATTGGCTTCTACAGCACCTCCAACTTTGCTATAGATGACTTTTCTAGAAAAGGGGCTCACAGAAGACGTGACGCTAACATTCACAGGACTACTTTGGCTGAGTGTCGTAGTGTTCTTTATGTCTCCAACAATTACACGATCTGTATAAGAGCCACTGTATTGTGTCACAGGACTGATTTGATATTGGTCAGATAGAGAGATCACTTTATCACCTCATGAAATGCGTTTGACGAAACGTCTTGTTGTAAAGTATCATGAATTTCTTTGTCATTTGAGACATAGGAACCATAGAAAATAATCTTCGCTGGGCCATCAAATTCCATTTGATTAAGATCAAAAAGCATGTCTGGCCCTCTTTGAGGTATAGACATTTTTGTCCATGCAGAGTTTACGCCTCCTGGAAAATTGTTGATAAGCAAAGTATTAATTCCCGTGGTGGTAACTGCTGGCAACTGCCAGCCAAAAACTAATTTGTCTTCTGGCATCAACAAATATGGGTTGACAATCTCATATGAAGCTTCATTGTTAACCAAATCGCCAGCCCTATACGAAGTGGATCCAAGGTCCACTTGAAGATTTGAAGTAAACACTTGAGCAAGTGGCTTTGATGCCATTGAACTAAAATCTGTACGCCGACGGCGATGTGAAAGAACTTTGGTTCCAAGTCCATTAGATCCACCATCATAGAAATAGTTCGTTCGTGGTGGCAAAAACAAGTTGTCAAATTCGGGGAATCCCAACGTGAGGAACTCATTCTTTTTTGGTGAAGTTACAGTTAGATTCATGTTGAGATCTACGTTCCAGCTCAATGCTGATAAAGACTGTGACAAACTAGATGTAAGTTGAAACGTACACTCTCTTTGTAAATTTCTAACAATATCAGAACTAGCAGTCACAGCTGGCAATTCTTCACCAGCTGCACCCCAAAATTTATCAGAGGCTGATATTGGCAATGTTTCAGAGAAAGCCCTGACAACCAGATCGTCTGTTTGATTCTTTGTCATGCTTTCACGAATTTGAAATCGTGAAGATGATACATCGCTTGTATATGCAGAGATACCAGCATAGGTAACAATGTCTCTCACTGTATCCACGCGAGTATGGTCTGAAAAAGCTGTGAGTCTTTGATTCGTTGGAAGTGACCATGAAACAGGCGTAGCGAGACCAACTTCTGTTTTTTCAGTGGTTAGCTGTGGAGCCTGCCTCTGATTGAGAATGAAAAAGTTGTTAACGGTTGCACCTAAAACAGAGCTTGTGAGACTATACAGCCCAGCTGTATCAACACTGTCAAACATGGTAAATTTGGCGTTATTGATTTGAACCACAATCTTTTCTAGAAGGAAAGGTTCGGAAATGTAATCTGACATTCTCAGAAGTTGAGAGCTTGTAGCATGAAATTTCGCAGCGAAAGGAAAGCCCCAAGCACTAGAAATCTTACCAGCATCTTTTTGAGCTTCAAAGCTTTGATATGGCCAATTTAAGTTGAGGAAATGATTGCCCTTGGCCACAGCATCTGGATTTGAACTGGTCAAATAAACTGCCATGCCAGCGACACTATTGATTATTCCAGGACTAAAGCCGTACGTGCCATATTCCATGTCACGCACAAATGGATTTTCTTGACTGCTTGAAAAGAAGTTATTGATGGTTCCTTGAGCAAGCCCTGTGCCAATTCCTTCCCATCTCTTGTTGTCGAAGTTATAGTACGCCATTGGGTATGATGAACCTGACGCATAGCCTCTGATGTTTGCCCCGAAATTACTTTGAGATATTACCTGTTTGAATGAGCATGGATTGCTTGATATGTCAATTTCAATTTTGGTTTTTGACCAAAGAGGTTGATCGAAACCTTCACCAGCATTTGCAACAACACTTCCTGTGGCAAAGAAAGAATCTCCAGTTGATTTGCCATCAACTGCTGGCAAATTCAATTCCACAAATGGAGATTGTGATGTTGTTTTATAGGACGTTGTGACAAACGTGTCAGAAATTCCTGACACAACTCTACCTTGAGCTTCAATGCCTGTGGATAATTCATCTGTCAAATATTTGCTGCCTGATGGTAAAAGTGACGGATAATTTATTGTTGTTGAACCAGTGAAAACAAGTACGTTTGTGTCGTCAAAAGTAAACGGCTCTTGCGATCCACTTTCACGTCCCGAAGGATATGTTCCACCTTTGTTGCTCTGTTCTTGAATTTGAACTCTTGCAGGAAGACCCTTGATTCTTGATTTTTTGTTGATACGTGGCATATTGTTCTGTCATCCGCCTCTCACTAGGCCATTGTATGCAATGCTGTCAGTTCCATAACGAGCAGCCTCCGGCCCATAAACAGACCGACCAGCTGTTGCTGACTTTTTCTTAAAGGTTCCTCGGATGTCTTCACTTAAATCATAGTCTAATGCGTTAAGTGCTGAAATGAATGAAGAATCAGTTGTTCTGATTTGTCGAACAATAACCTCATCTTCAGTATCATTGAATGGCTCAATTGCACGCTGAATGAAAGGAACAAATCCTTCTACGCAAACAGCACTGTTCAAATCTTCACCATAGTATTCAGCACCTTCGTCAAGAAATGGATCTGGTGTTAGAGGTGGATCATATTCAATGAACTGTTCAATTGTACTGTTGCCACCTTGTGGATCAACTGATGGGTTTCCTGATTCAAGGCTTGCATGCACTCCTCTTGGAGAGTATGGCTGAACTGGCATTGAGTCTTTTCGAGCAGGAATTGTGAAAGGCATGATAATTGCAGCCTCTTCTTCCATTGGCCCTTGGTTATTGATGATAGGCAATGGATAAGCTGGATCTTCCAGATACCAAACGGGATTAAACTCAGGAATTTCAAACCAAGCCTTATCGTTCTCGTATTCAGTAAAATCTCTAGGCTGACCTATCGTCCCTTGGCCTAAGAAATGACATGGATGACCTGTTCCCAGCTTAGGTGCCATTCCAATAAACCTGTGACGATCATTACGGATTGAAACTCCTTGTCGATAAGGGTCAATCTGTATTGTATTCATGCCAGCTTTTGCTGTAGTGAAGCCTATTCTGAATTGTTGCGTTCTAGGCTCGTTGGTGTCATTGAATGGCGTGTATTCTACATTATCTTCATTTTCGCAGACAGTCATTTTCCTCAGTATCGATCAAATCGCCCAGTAATCAACTGGAGTAGGATTGTATCCTTCAGTCCAGAACGATTGCTATCGCCAAGGTAAATATCTTCAAAGTGATATTCCGTCTTGTTGCGTTCAAGCATGTGTGATTCAATCACGTAGTTTGTGCCAAGAAACTTGGTTTTTCTAGGAACAAGCTGTGCAACAAACGTACCAATGTTGGTGTCAAACCACTTGAAGAACTCAAAGAATCCTTTAAGGTTCATTTTGTCTGTAAGCTTGTTGAAGTATATTTGACGAAGATTTTCAAGGTCAGGATAGTCTGCCGAGAACAGTAATTCTGGTGCTCCAATAGCATTGTCAATCTCATCAAGAGAAGAGAAGATCGTGACAATGTCCTGGTCAAGTGCATCAACAACTGAGAAGTCGATTGTGAATCTTTCGTTGTCTGTTGGAAGTTCAGATTTAACAATATCTGTAACTGGAGCAACTTGTGCCCAAGGCGTCTCTTGAACCTTGTCATAGTTTTGATAACTTCTAACTCTGACTTTGTTTGTTGTGGCGGCCAAGTCATATTTCGGTGAAATGTACGAAAAATAAACCTTTTGAGGTACGATCACAGAACTTGTCAATGGAAACCCTGACCCTGTTAAGGTAAATTCGTTTTGTGTGAAGTCGGTCAGGAAAATTTCACCAGAAGCGTTTGATGCTGTAATGGGTTGATCTACTGAAACATCCATCCTCAACCTGTTCCACGAACCTGTGTTTGACGTGTTGAAATTGAAGTTGATCTTTGGATCTTGAGTTCCAACTGATCGATAGTTGCGAACATGTTCTGGCCATTCCTTGTCTGTCACATATTTTGACCAAAATCTTACTTGGTTTACTTTGCCAGAGAAGTCGGAAAATCTTGAAAATTCAGGAGCATCAAGAACAGTATTTAGAAAAACGTTGTCTGTAGGAGAGGTTTGAACACTGCCTGACCCTATCTCAAAATAGGATCCGCTTGGATTGATAAACTCATTCACGTTGCGAAACATGTTGTCATTGACAGATGTAGTTCTATTTTGATGAAAGGAGGATGTTGTGTGAGATTCCACTATCTCTCCATTTTCTTGCTTTGCTAAACGCAAAAGTATGATGATGACACAGATGAGTTGAGGCCATCGTCATTTCGTCGTTCTCCAAATGATACGTACCAAACGTCACCATCAAAGATATCAGCTCCAGTAATAGACATTGACAAAGGGAGCGGCGGTCCATTTCTATCTGAAAACAATGTTGTATGACCTCCCTTGACAGAAAGAAGGTTGACACCAAGCATTTTATCGATGCTCCAGTTTGAGATTGTTGTTGCAGAACCAGTTGTAAAGAATCTCACCAAGCTTTGAGAAATGCCAACAGGCATTGATGGATTCAATTTTATATGAACCTTCAAAAGTCCAGCTGCCAGATGTAATCAGTGCGTCTGATGCTGCGCCTTCTGCACCTGGGAATGGGTATCCTGGTTCTGTCTTAGGGTTTGACTCAGATAGAAAAGCACTTGTCAAAAGTCCTCCTGTCGACAAGTCAATCATAGAAGTAACTTCAGATCTACTGTCTCTTACAAAGTCAAGACTTCTCTTTGTCGGCCCTCCATATTCTCTAATTCGAAAATTGCTATCAGGATCAATGCCAATTGATCGAATGAATGATTTCACAGAATGCAATGTTCCTTTGGAGGTGACAAAGTCACGCATGTTTACAAGAATGCGCCTCCAAATTTGGTTCTGAATACTTTGAAGACTTTGAGTGTTTGTGCTAATATCACCCTGAATATTCTCCGCATTGATAAACTGTTCGATGGAACTTCCCTGAAACAGAGGAGGCAAAGTGATACCATGGCGTGATGCCATGTTCTGCAAAAACTGATCTGGCACAGTGTCAGTCTCGTCATAATCTACGAAATCGAGATTTGCGAAGGCCTGCGTGTACAACTTCATTTCATCGAAGAACTTAGCCCAAACATACATTAGCATGATCAAAGATTGAGTATCTCCTAAATGAGATGATCTTGGATCTGCTCCAGCTTGGATACCATCTGTAATCGGACCCTGTTCAGTTTCCAAGGCATCAAAAACTTGGCCCTCAAGAAGATAGTGTCTTGGAACAAGTTTCGTGATCAAGTTTGGATTCTTCTCATCATAGTTTGAAGCATCAACAAGCAAGTCGTTTTGAAACGATATTGTGTCGGAGTAGTCAGGAAATAAAACTGGTGCATATTCAGGCTTCTCATATGTCATTGGTGGTACTCCAGCGACTGAAGAAGATGGGACTTCGCGCACACCAAGAAGTAACGCTGAGGTAGACATTCTTCCATGAATTGAGTTTGTTGAATAGTCGATGACAACAGGGCTTGAGATGCCAGGAGGTTCGTTGAACTTGTAGTAAGCCTTTAGATTGTTAGCTCCGAATACAGACTTTTTTTCAAAGTTAGCTCGATCTTCTGGAGATCTGACACTGTGCCAGATTCTCATTTCGTCAAGAGCGCCTGAAAATGTTGTCTCAGGAGTAATGACGCCAGTGATTGCTGACCCTGATCCTACTGTGAGATCAGGTATGCTTGCATCAATATATCCAAACTCAACAGAGTTCGATGATGAAGCAAAAAGAGTTTGGTTGACAAATCCAGAGATTACATTAGGCGTTCTATCCCAAGTCCAAGCAACGTGATTCCATTGACCCTTTTTTACATCGACGGTAACAGAGTCTGACACACTGCCTGACATTGCATGAAATGTCATTGAGCCAGACGCAAGACTTCCAGTTGAATTGAGGCTTACATAAAATCCTTGAAGATCAGTCGGACTATTCTCTATGTGCTTATCCATTACAACTTGATTGGAACTTGAAATTTCAGGAATGTAAGCATGGAACTCTATGGTCATGCTTTTGAATCCAGGATTCAAAATGGTTTCACCAGTGTGTTTTATAGATGCATCAGGGAACGCTGCTCCTGCCATATCCTTTACAATTACAGATGTCCCACCGCTAGCTTCGCCAGGCTGTGTCCCTGAAAAGAACAAGTAGTCTTTATGCTTTGGCAAGTTGTCATATACGTAGCGTTCAAAACCAGTGAGCTTATCAAGGAAGACTTCTACGTCCTGTTTTGTTCCATCAAATGGATATTCTTCCATGATCTTTTGGAAAGCCACAGAAGTTTTACTTGGGCGGAATTGAAAAATGTGTGAGCTGCAAAATCGTCCCAGTCAACCTTGAGTTGTTGCGTTGAAACAAGTCCAACACCTTCTGGGTTGTACTTGAAAGATGATGTGAGGCCTAAAGACGTATCACTAGTGATACTGCCATCTTGTTTTTCAAAGATCAAAACACCAGATGAACCATCATCTTGAATGGTTTGTGTAACCGAAGGAGTGAACAGTCTAGGTGTGCCAGCTCTCAGCTTTTTTGCATTGTCTCTTTTGGTCATTTGATAACCTTGAACCTAAATCCTTCATTAATGATGTGAACATCCTTGCCAGAAGCCGACTTAATGACGAAATCTATTTCGTAAACCTCTTCAACATCAAGGTCTTTCATATACAAATCGAAATACATTCCACTGCCATCGTATGATAGCTTGTTTGATACATCAAATGGAATTATGGCTTGTTGTCCATAAGCTGTCTTGAGCCTCCACCTCATGTCACGAACAATAGTTGGTTTAGTTTCTGCTGGAACTTTGGTGGCCACTTGTTCTGTGTCGTAATCTTGAACAAAGACTCTTAGCCTTGCCACATCTTCTGATGTGTAGATGTCTCTTAGGTTTGTGATGTTGACAACCCAATTTCTTCTTTGGAAATTGCGTGTAACTCCTTGCGGACGTCTAAATGTTGTATAGTCGGATGAGTAAATTACGTTTCCATCTAGGGACTTCCAACTAACTCGAAAAGGCCAAGAATTAGCTCCAGACAAGAAGTTTCTTACGCTGTTGTCAAGAGCAGAAAGAGTGAAATCAGCCTTATAGATTCCTATCTGTTGAATTCCACCAACAGCAAAAGATGAACCTGTAAACACTGTAGAAAATCGATCAAATGATCTGGTTAAATGACTAATGCTTGCACTGTGAGAAACACTCCAGCTTTGCGTTACGTATTTTACGCTTCTTGATGAAGCTATCTCCATGGCAATGACGTTTGCTCCTGATATTTCTACTGACCCTGAGAAGAAATTGCGATATTCACCATTTACATGGTTGTAAGTGAAGAAAGACTGTGCAACATCAAATGTTGCGTCTCCAAAATCATCTTGAATCTGATCATCGTATTTTACGATCAACCGTGGTTGCAATGTTCGATCTTGAGCTTGCTTGCTTCCAAACTTTTGACGAAGTATGTACTTTCGTCTTCTTCCATTGCTTCAATGAATGACAATCTGAACCCGTGATTATCAACAATGCCTGCAAGTGAAGCAGACACCAAAGGTGTGACATCCATAAGAAGATCTTCGTCACCTCTGGAGAATTCAAAAGTAGTTGACAAGGCCTGATTGCCATATCCAATGTTTCCTGACACGACAATGTCTGAGGCTTGACCCAGAGAACCTGTCCCAGATGCTCCTGAAGCCATCCAAACGTTTGGAACACCTGAGTCTATGGACGCAGTAAGAAAGTTGGCACTGTCGATGTCTCTGAAGGCTACAACGTCCATTCCACGTCCTTCGTCAAACGACTTTGAAAGCGGATAAGCAATTACGGTGAAATTGCTCGGCGTTGTTTGGCCTCCATAAACATCCTTCAAAGACAAGTAGCATTTGAAGCTAGCATCATTAATATCCAATGCGCTAGATCTCATGCTTTCGATCTCAGAATAGTCAAATTTGAGAAGCAAACGACTCAATTCAACAACAGACCCAGACACTCCAGCGACATCTGTTTCATTATAGAGTTTAAAAAGATCTAGCGTGCCAGCCTGGCCTGTGTTAGAGTCAGTGACACGACTACCTGCAATATATTTGTCTGTGATGTAGCAGTCTTTAGATGCGCTAAGAATTCTATACATTGATCACTCTTTCAAACGGCCGTGCCGACTATATCAAACTCTGGGAAACGTAGTTCAAACATTGAGCCAGCTGGCCCAAAAATGATTCCTCTGTCCGTATTGACATCGAAATCGTATTGAATGGTGGAATACTGACGAGGGTTGTCAATTCCAACCTCACCAAAAACATTTCTGATGTTGACTTCATTGACAGAAAGAACTCCTTGCGTATTGTAAATGAGATTTTCCACCTCATTTAAGACGATAGGTTGATCCATGTCGAAATTCTTTGTGGCGAAGTATTTCTTCAACTTCGATATTATCGACTGAAGTATAATGTTTCTGTTTGTTGCGAACGCTGGATCAATCACAACAGAGAAATCAACTTTCATGTTGATGATCTGTCCATCAAGAATATCAATTGCATCTGATATTAGTCGATATTGATTT